>NC_134101.1:15164442-15464442 GCF_000715075.1 Nicotiana tabacum | reverse complement strand
GCCAGTCTTGTTCGTGCGGAAGAAAGATGGGTCGTTAAGGATGTGTATCGATTATCGACAGTTGAATAAGTTTACAATAAAGAACAAGTATCCACTTCCAAGAATTGATGACCTGTTTGACCAACTCCAGGGTGCCAAGTATTTCTCCAAGATTGACTTGTGTTCAGGGTATCATCAGGTGAGGGTTAAGGAGAAGGATATTCCAAAGACGGCCTTCCGGACAAGATATGGGCATTTTGAGTTCTTGGTGATGTCGTTCGGGCTAACAAATGCCCCAGCAGCTTTTATGGATCTCATGAATAGTGTATTCAGGCCCTATCTTGATGTGTTCGTGATCGTATTCATTGATGACATTCTGGTGTATTCTCGTTCGGAGGCGGAACATGCGAGCCACTTGCGGATAGTATTACAGATCCTTCAGGATCATAAGTTATATGCTAAGCTCTCTAAATGTGAATTCTGGCTGAACTCAGTAGCATTCCTTGGCCATGTGATATCTGATGAGGGTATTAGTGTCGACACTCAGAAGATCGATGCAGTAAAGAATTGGCCGAGACCTACAACACCGTCAGAAGTCCGCAGCTTCCTGGGGCTAGCAGGATATTATAGGCGGTTTGTAGAAGGGTTTTCCTCTATATCAGCACCATTGACTAAGTTAACATAGAAAGCTACCAAGTTCCAGTGGTCTGATGCTTGTGAACATAGTTTTCAGGAGCTAAAGAATCGATTGACATCCGCGCCAGTGCTCACTCTCCCAGAAGGAACAGAAGGTTATGTGGTATATTGTGATGCCTCAGGTATAGGTTTGGGGTGCGTATTGATGCAACGTGGGAAGGTGATTGCTTATGCATCAAGACAATTGAAGAAGCATGAAAAGAATTACCCGACTCATGATTTGGAATTGGCTGTAGTAATATATGCTTTGAAGATATGGCGGCACTACTTATACGGCGTCCATGTTGACATCTACACAGATCACAAGAGTTTACAATACATCTTCAAGCAGAAGGAGTTGAATTTGAGGCAGCGTAGGTGGCTTGAATTACTGGAAGACTACGATGTCGAGATATTGTACCATCCCGGTAAAGCTAATGTTGTGGCAGACGCTCTCAGCCGTAAGTCAATGGGAAGCTTGTCGCGTCCAAACACACTCACGCAAGTATACGTGGTCGTCAAGTAATAAAGTAGTGAATAAAGTATCGTTCCCACGGAGACTTATGATTAACTTTTGACTAATTCAAACTCGAATAGCTTATTGATTCAAGATATTTCTAACAAAATATATAATTTTCTAAATTACTACCTAAGACTATCAAATAATGAATTGCTAAGAATTAAACACAACACTTAAATAGTTTTGAATAACAATCAATAGGATATAATATTCCAGGGTCATGGGTCATCTAACATTCATGTTGCATTCTTAGTTTAAAATAACTAAATGATTTATCTGAATTGTTGATTCACAGGGTTAATTTCGCTCGTAAGAATCTGTCGAGTCCTTACTCGCCTATTCAATTTAACTTAATACCTATATGTCTATGGAATTAAGTTTAACAAGAACGCATTTACAATTCCTGTATTGCAACCGAGTAAGGCAATTAGGTATATGTCTATCCTAATTGTGAATCCGTTCTCCGATGCCCGGGTTTGAGAACTTACTCTATTTACTTCTATATGCAATCTAGGGTTTCCACTTTCGAGTTCAACTCTAGATTCGTAGATAGTATTTCACTGTTAGCTACTCAGCAAAATAATTAAAAACAGAATTAAATAAACAACCCAATATGATAAACTCAACGTCGTCAAATTAAACTTCAAACATCAACATTCATGTATACCCATGACCCTAGAACAATAGGGTTCTTAGCCACTCATATTCAGGCAATCATCCAAAATTTCAAAAGAGTGCATAAGAATCAATAAACAAAAGAGAGAATAAGAACTCAAGACGAATTCCGTGGTTTTAGAACTTGGTTGTAGCTTCCTTTCCTTCTCCAATCTCTCCCCCACTAAAAAAAGCATTTTTAAGCTTATATATTGCGTCCAAAAGTCGTGGGCTAGAGTTCTCCTAACCCTAGTCTAAATCGGCTTCAGGGGTTGATGCTAAGGTGGATGCGACGCATCTACCTCGTCCTCCATTTCTTAACTTTGCATGTGAGGGTGGACGCGACGCATCCACCTTCTCTTCTACTTCCCAGTTTTGCATGCGAGGGTGGACGCGATGCATCCACCCTTCTCTTCTACTTCCCAGTTTCGGATGCTATGGCGGACGCTATGGGCCGACTTCACTGCTAAGGGTGCACAAAAGATGATGTTTTTTTTCTAGGTTGGATGCGACGCATCCAACCCTTCTTCCTCTGGCTAGACCACCTTTTCTTCATATTTTGCACTCCAAACACCTTAAATCGTCACACATAACTTAATTAGTCATAAAACCAATAATTAAATCATGTTGGGCATTTTAAAGATCAAATAACATCAAGAAGTGGTTAAAACATGGGTAAAGTAACATCAACACATATCGAAATATGCCAAACATGGAAGCTTAATACATATTGAGGCAGGTAGACAAGGGTTGACCAAAGAGCTTCACCAGCTGGCCAATATGAGAATCAAATTGTTGGACTCTGATGACGGAGGTGTTACTGTACAGAATACAGCAGAATCATCTTTGGTAGCCGAGGTAAAAGCACGGCAATATGAAGATCCTACCTTAGTAAGATTGAGAGAGGGAATTCAGCAGTGTAAGATTACAGCTTTCAAGATCGGAGGAGATGGGACACTGAGATACCAGGGCCGATTATGTGTACCTAGTGTGGCAGGGTTGCGAGAGAAGATTATGATTGAGATTCACCAGTCCCGATATTCTATCCATCCTGGCTCGACAAAGATGTATCATGACGTTAAGGAGCAGTATTGGTGGGATAACATGAAGAAGTCTATTGCAGAATTTGTAGCCCAGTGTCCTAATTGTCAACAAGTAAAGATCGAGCATCAGAAACCTAGTGGATTGATTCAGAATATAGAGATTCCGACCTGGAAATGGGAGGTGATTAATATGGACTTCATTATTGGATTACCTCGCTCTTATCATAAGTTTGACTCCATCTGGGTGATAGTTGATCGACTTACAAAATCTGCCCATTTTCTGCCAGTTAAGACAACTTACACGGCTGAAGATTATGCGAAGTTGTATATCAAGGAGATTGTTAGGCTTCATGGTGTGCCGGTATCTATTATATCAGACCGAGGAGCTCAATTTACGGCTAACTTTTGGAGGTCTTTTTAGAAGGGTTTAGGCACACAAGTAAATCTCAGCACTGCATTCCATCCGCAGACTAACGGACAGGCTGAACGTACCATCCAGACGCTTGAAGATATGCTACGAGCATGTGTTCTAGATTTCAAGGGGAATTGGGATGACCATCTGGCACTTATAGAATTTGCCTACAATAATAGCTACCATTCCAGTATTAAAATGGCCCCGTATGAGGCACTGTACGGGAGGAGATATAGATCACCAGTTGGATGGTTCGAAGTCGGTGAGACAGAATTATATGGGCCAGATTTGATTCACCAAGCCATTGAGAAGGTGAAAGTGATACAAGAGCGACTGAGGACGGCACAAAGCAGGCAAAAGTCTTATTCCGACGTCCGACGTCATGATCTGGAATTTGAGGTTGGTGATTGGGTTTTCCTGAAGATCTCACCGATAAAGGGTGTTATGCGTTTTGGTAAGAAGGGTAAGTTGAGTCCGCGGTATATTGGGTCGTACAAAATTCTTCGACGAATTGGACAGGTTGCTTACGAGTTAGAATTGCCATCTGAATTGGAATTTGTCCACCCGGTATTCCATGTATCTATGTTGAGGAAATGTATTGGAGACCCTTCTCGGGTCGTCCCTATCAAAGATGTACAAGTTACAAAGGATCTATCATATGATGAAGTGCCAGTGGCTATATTAGATCGACAAGTCCGCAAGCTGAGAACAAAGGATGTAGCTTCCATGAAAGTATTATGGAGGAACAAGAATATAGAAGAAATGACATGGGAAGCAGAAGAGGAGATGAAGTCTAAATACCCTTACCTATTCCAGAGTGAAGATAACGAGGATGCCGGGGGAAAGAAGGACGCATTATAAGGTGAAACGGCTCTATGAGGTAAGCAATAGCTTGTGAATACTCTTTTTTAATACAAAATGGTAATATGCAGATAATGTACATATCCATAATGCTTTGTATAGTCTTGTAAGGCCATAGGTTAGGTTTAACTGCTTGCAAGTTTGGCTAGTGTCCATTTTATAGGGGAAACTCAGCCGGAAATCTCCGTCGGAATCCACAATGAGTTAGACACCCCATAAACCCTTACATTCGAGGACGAATGTTCCTAAGGGGGAGAGGGTGTTACAACCCAAATTCGCATACCATAGATCACGCTGTAAGTTAGTCAACGTAAATCCAAGAAGAGATTATCTTTGAGATGATAAGAAGTTAATCCTATTGGTCTTAAACCATACAAGGGTGTATAAGAGTGGTTAACAAGTATTTGAAGTTAAACGAATCAAGGATGTTGTAACCCGTATTTTCGGGTAACACTAGAGGTGATTAATTGTCCCAAGAGGTCTTGTTTTAATGTATTTGAATCATATAATATCCGCATCATAAGTCTTGAAGTCAAGCGAGTTATGAAACAAAAGTCGATAAAAGTTGTCGCAACTTAGGTTTATAATTTTACTTAAACTTTAGGTCAAATGTTACTGCATTTTTCTCCCAATGTGCTTGGAATTATGGGGTGATCTACCTATCAAATTGAAGATCTATGAGTCTAGTTTCCAACGCATTAAACCGTTCGTCAATACGATCTCGGAATAGAGAGATATTCGCGTTTTCGCGAGAGTGCGCCAAGCTGCTCTCTATGGGGCCCACAAAGGCGGTTTAAGACATATGGACATATATAAGATACCTCAACCCCATTTTAAGTCATTATTTTTCAGTATATTCAGACCTTATAACCCTAAAAACAGTCTCTCAAGGTTCTCTCATGATCCAAGACCCAAACAAAGGGCAAACAACACAAATCAAATGTCGGGAATCCCGTGGCGCTAGTAAGTTTCTTGTTCTTCTTGTTGTTGCTGATTTTTGTGTTGTTCCAGCTCGTGTGGGAGGTTGTTTTAAGTGTTTTATGTCCTGTAAATACACCTTCAAGTTTTTAATATCAACCCTAGGTGATTTCAAGTCTTCTAAAGTAATTCTAGTGCCGAAAAACCCGAATTAATTGCTAGTTTCACTTCCTTGTTCTTGTGGCAGAATTGAAGGGATATTTCGTGGAAAATTAAGGTAAAATTGGAGTTGTTCTTTCTGTTTAAAGGTAAGGAACCTCTTACTCTATATATATTTAAGATTATCCAAGTTGCAGCTAAGTCGTTGAAGCTAGAACTTGTGAAATATATATCGAAAGGCTTGGTAGTAATGTTGTTGGTTGGTGGACTGTTTTGGAGGCTCAATATGATTATTAATGATGTTGTTTGGGCTGTTTGGTGATTGTATTGACTTGTGGGAAGTCATATAAATAGGGGAGGTGCTGTCCGTTTCATCGTAAAATAGGTTGTGGTCGATACATAATAGTTACGACGCTTAAACGATAATGATAGTGTCATTTATCTTATTGTAGACTAAGGAGTCGTGACATTTGCATAGCTTGAGGTTGGGCAGTATATACAAGGTATGTGATGCTATCCCCTTCATTCTTTTACACGACTCCGATTGTACATAATGTAATGAACAAGCTCCCAAAGATACTCTACTCTTAGAAGCTAGCAGTACTTACATTGCTGCCCTTCTTATGAAACGATTGATATTGATGTTACTTCTCTTATTCTTATATTATCAATGTTGTTGGTAGTTCCTGATTCTTATAAGATTCTTAATGAAGAGTTAATCCTAATAACGTGTACGAAGGATACCAACCTTATGTCACTCTGAAAGGTTCAAAATGTGATTCCAATGAGTCCAGCATGCATCATATATATGTATCTATTTTACTCTACCGAGCCGCGCTATAGTCGGCCGGGTACGGCACCTATTGTGCAACCACTGATCAGTTGGGTTTTACCGAGCTCCACGTGGCCGGGTATGATTCTACCGAGCCCTATGATGGCCGGGTACGTTTTACCGAGCCTATTATGGCCGGGTACGATATGATGATGGTGATGCCCACAAAGGCGTATATTTTAAAAGTTTATGTATATATATGTATGTATCATGTATTTCATGTCAGTAGCCCTCAGAGGTACCCAGATGTCACAGGTTGTATATTCTCTATCCCTGTTTACATTACTGTTCTTACTTATGCTTTCTTGCCTCACATACTCAGTACTTTATTCGTACTGACGTCCCTTTTATTTGTGGACGCTGCATGTCGTGCTGCAGGTCCTGATAGACAGGCAGACGTAGCTCCCCCACCACAGTAGGCTGTCCAGTTCAGCGGTTATTGGCGAGATCCCTTCTCCGGACTTGCCGTGGTCTTGGTATGCATTTTTGTTATAGACATTATGGGTATGTCGGGGCCCTGTTCCGGCAATGTTGTAGCACTTATGTTCCTTTAGAGGCTCATAGACAGGTGTCGACTTATGTATGGTTTAGAATGCCTTGTCGGCTGATTTTTGTTGTATAGTCTTTCATGGCATCATGGTAGCTCGTACCTTATATATAGTTTCTTGACAGTCTTGTCGTCCCATGTTATGTATATTCATGACATTATCTTTCATTGTTGGATGTTCATGATCCATGTCTACTATTTATATTGATCTTGTCGGCCCTTAAAGATAATAAGGAAGGTTAGATAAAATGTACGTTGGTGCTCGGCAAGTATGGCCCGGGTGCTAGTCATGACCCTCCAGTTGGGTCGTGATATCTTATTTACTTAAATGCCATACATCACTATTTATTGTTATTTAATTGTAACGACCCCACCGATCATTTTGAGTATTATAACCTTGTTTCCCCATTATTTTTGCTCAATTTATACTCTACATTTGTTATGTGACTTACCAGGGGTAATTGGTTCAGGTCCGGTGAGGTTTTTGAATGATTTGGAACACCTAGTTCCAAAGTTTTGAAATTTAGTTGAAAAGGTTGACCGGATGTTGACATATGTGTAGTGACCTGGAGAATTTTTGCTAAGGAAATCAAGGTTTTTTTTTTGTGGTGTCGAGGTAAATCAATTAGTACAAAGGTAAATCAATCACTATGCTGCTCGAACTTTTTGGGTTGAACAATACACCAGGAAGTAAAGGAAAATTTTTGGCGGAAAAATACGTTTCTGCGGTCCATTATGCGACAGCATAATCACTCTGTGTGCCGCATAATGGCCGCAGAAGTGAGGCAGAAGAGGACCAGTTTGGATGAAATTTGCGATCGACTATGCGACCGCATAACTGTTCTGCGGTCACTATGCGACCGCAGAACAGGTATGCGGGCCGCATAGTGACCGCATGCACAGACAAATGTTTGCCAGTATTGGACACTGATTATGCGATCGATATGCGGTCCGCATAACCATTATATGCGACCGCAGAACCTGTTCCGGAGCTTCATTTTTCTGGTTTTATAAACCCGACCCCATTCTTATAAAACACTATTGGGGTCATTTTGAAGGGTTTTCATCTGATATTTTAGAGAGAGGTGAGAGCATTTTAGAGAGAGAGAAAGTGAAGACTTAGTCATTTATCCATCAATTCTTGTTCAGGGTTTGAAGATTTCACAAGGATCTTGCTAGTGCTTCAGAGAGGTAAGAATTTCTTTCCTCAATTCTTCAATTTCAGGTTTGGAGTAAAGATGGATGATTAATAGTATGATTCTTGGGTGTAAGAGTATTATGTATACATCCCAATAAGGTTGTGGAAGGATTGTTAAGTTCAAATGGGTAAGGATTGGGTTGAAAATTGTAGAAATCTTCATAGACTTTAATTGAAGATTTGAGGGTCGAGTTGATATCGGATTTTGGTGAAATTTATATGGTTGGACTCGTGGTTGGATGGGCATTCATATTCTGTAACTTTTATCGGGTTCCGATACGTGGGCCCCACGAGCGATTTTTGAGTTAATTTCGAATTTTATTGGAAAAGTTAGTATCTCATTATGGAATTAATTACAATAATTGGTATTGACTGAATCAAATTAATTGTGGCTAGATGTGAGGCTTTCGGAGACCAATTCTCGTGGACAGGGCATAGCGGAATAAAGAATTACACGGGTTGAGGTAAGTAACAATTATAAATCTGGTCCTGAGGGTATGAAACCCCGGATTTTAGTATCATGTGATTATTTTGGAGGTGGCGCACATGCTAGGTGACGGGCGTGTGAGCGTGCACCGAGGGATTGTAACTTGGTCCGTCCCGAAAAACTATAAAGTTGAATAATTTATTGTTAGCGATATGATCTCTATGTGTTGAAGAAATTTGACTATAAATCATGTTAGAAATCATGCTTAGGCTATGTTATAATATTGTTGAGACCCGTGGAGGTCGCGTACTTGTTGAATTATTTGCTAATTGTTGTCTTGTACTCAGTCTTGATTTTCTTGCGTATTATACCTCAGTCTTTCTGGACACTTATTGATATACTATGTTATCTTTGTTTGGGCTGATCTTTGTGATTCCTGAGAGCCCGAGAGACTTGAGATGTTGAGGACTGAGTAAGGCCGAGGGCCTGTCGGTGAGGTAAGGATATTATGGCACGTGAGTTGTCCGTGCAGGATATTATAGCACGTGTTGTCCGTACAACACGTGAGTTGTCCGTGCAGATTATGGCGCTTGGGCTGTAAGAGCCCCTCCGGAGTCTGTACATACCCCCAGTGAGCGCGGGTACCCATTGAGTGTGAATGCTGAGGGCTGAGAGCCGAATGGTTGAGCTGTTGTGATAAGTTGAGTGACTGATGCCTGAGAGGCTGTACTTGCTTTGTATTTGTTGTTGCACTTGGTTGTTATCTGTCATTGTTGTGAAATTTCAGAAAGAATTTATATCTGGATTACTTGAAATTGAACTGTATAAAATTGATTTGACTTAAACTGCCGGATTTGAAAGCATGTCTATTCTTTGCTGGAACTACTGAAAGTGAACTATGACTGTGTAGCTCGTCATTATCTTCAGTTCCTTAGTTATTATTATTACTTGCTGAGTTGGTTGTACTCGTACTACACCCTGCACTTCGTGTGCAGATTCAGGTATTCCTGAACATAGCGAGTGTTGATCATTTCATGCAGTTGACTTTCAGGAGATTTTGAGGTAGTTGCCGTATTCCGCAGACCTTGTCTCTCCTTCTCTATCTCCTTGTTTACTGTATTTGGTCTCAAACTATTATAGACCGTATTTTCCAGACTTGTACTCACATTAGATACTCATGTACTCAGTGACACCAGATTTTGGGAGAATTGTATCGGAAATTGCTAGATCTTTGGTATTATATTAAACGTTACGTTTTTAAATTTAAAAGAAATCGTGGGTTATTGATGTTGTCGGCTTGCCTAGTACCGAGATAGGCGCCATCACGCCAGGTTAGGATTTTGGGCCGTGACAAGTTGGTATCAGACTTCTTTCCTGTCATTGAATATTGTTAATGTTCTTTACATTTACTGTCATTCGGTCAAACACACATATTATCTTGTTACAAAAATCGGTAAACATACATTTTATATATTAACATTGGCTAAGGTTGACTTTATTTTATTGAATCTAATTGTTTAAACCTAGATCTAGTTTTTTGGGTCAAACAATTACAATGGTACCTTCTTCATACAATATATTAATGGGTGAATGACACAATTAACCACAAAAATAAAATTATTTACCCTTCACTACCCATTTACTTGTCTACTCATCAAACTAATTATATTCTCTACCAGTGGTAGTTTTGGTGAGTAATTTCCTCTTTTTTTCCTTTTCTGTTTTATTTCTGTGCTTCTTTTCTTTTTTTCCTCCTTTTCTTTCTTTTCTCTTTTTCCTTAATTTTTTTCTTTTTTCTCCTTTACTGTTCATTTATTTTTTGCCTAGATCATATTATTATTATTATTATTATTATTATTATTATTATTATTATTATTATTACTATTACTATAATTTAATTTTACACTCAATTTTGGCTTCTTCTTAATTTTTTTACTTTTCTTTTTGTTCCATTTGTTTATTTTCTTTATTTCTTGTTCTATTTCTAATTTCATTTAACTCCTTTTTTCTTTTTTTTCTTTCTTTCTTCATAATCTAATTTCATTTATTTATTTATTTTCCAATTTTTTATTCTTTTTTTATACAATAAGAAAAGATAACTTATATAGTAAATACTTGTTCACCTTTTTTTTAATATAACTGGTATAATATATATTTTTTTGTTCAATTATTAGAACAACTTATACATTATAACTGTTTTCTCTTCTCTTTTTTGCTTATTTTATTTTTTTTATTTTTTAATTTCATTTATTATTATTTCAAATCATTTTTAATTTTCGTTTTTACCTAATCGAATTCTGCACATATTTTTGGCTCCTTTATTTTTGTTATTTTTATTTATTTATATTTACTTATATTTTTTATATATTAATTATTAGAAAATAACTTACTTTAGCATATAGTATATCAAAAATAATATATTAGTAGCAATTGAAGTATATTATTGTAGTATAGTATGATACCCACATGCTATATATCATATACTGACATGGTATATGATATTGAGAACCCTATTAGAAAATTGAAAAGGACCCATTGATTTTGTTTTTGAAAAATTTTAAAAATACCAAATTTAACTTCATTGTTATATTATACTATATATTGTAATAGTATGTTGTTGCAATAAATTATACGCTATTGAATTAAATATTATATACCAAAATGGTATATAGTATGTTATTTTGATATATAGTATAAATTGGTCTTCTTCACTAGTTCAACTCAATTTCAACTTAAATTTAAAAAATTTGCTCTAAAACTTTCACCAAATTGACTCAAACTTTAGCTACAACCTCCAATCAAATATTTTAAACTAAATATTTTGGTTTAAAAAAAAAGTTGAAAAAATATGAAAACTCTGTTGAAAGGTTGATAAAGAATTCAATAAAAATTTCAGAAAATTCTAAAAGGACCAAATTATAATAGTACTATTACATATATAGTATATTGTAACAGTATATCATTAGAATAAACTGTATACCAAAATGGTATATAATATATCATTTTGGTATACAATACAAATTCTTCTTCGCCAATTCAACGCAATAAATTATACACTTTGAAATAAATATTATATACCAAATGATATATAGTAAGTTATTTTGATATATAGTTCAAATTAGTCTTTTTAGATAGCTCATTTTAATTTCAACCTATATTTTAAAAATCTACTCCAAAATTTTCATCAAATTGACTCAAAGTTAGTCACAACCTCCAATCAAATATTTTAAACTCTATATTTTGGTTTAAGAAAAAAAAAATATATATATATATATATATATATATATATATATATATATATATATATTAGAACTCCGTTGAAAAGTTAAAAAAGAACTCAATAAAAATTTCAAAAAATTCACGACCAAATTATAATAGTATATTGTTAAATTATATAGTATATTGTAATGGTATACAGTTGGAATAAACTGTATACCAAAATGGTATATAGTATATCATTTTAGTATATTGTACAAATTCTTTTTCGCCAGTTCAAATGGTATATAGTATGTTATTTTGGTATATAGTACAAATTAGTATTCTTCGATAGTTCAACTCAATTTCAACCTAATTTTAAAAATCTACTCCAGAATTTTCACCAAATTGACTCAAACTTTAGCCAAAACCTCCGATCAATATTAAAACTAAATAGTTTGGCTTAAGGAAAACAACAACAACAACAACAACGATAACAACAAACCCAGTATGTTCCCACCAGGCGGGGTCTGGGGAGGGTAGTCTATACGCAGACCTTACCCCATACCTAAAAGGTAGAGAGGCTGTTTCCAATAGACCCTCGGCTGAGGAAGGTAATAATAAGAAGTGGATAGCAAGAAAGGAAGAAAGAGGGAAGAGAAAAGAAAAAGGGAGATATAAAGGATAATTAGTACCAAATACTAGCAACAGGGGATACAATACCTGAAGCGAACAAAACCACATAACGTAATAAAAATCTAAGAATATGAAGGGACATGCGTACTACTAAGACTATCGGTGAGCAATTAAAAACTACCCACTAACCTTCTACCTTAATCCTCAACCTCCACACCCTTCTATTAAGAGTCATGTCCTCAGTAAGCTGGAGCAGCGCCATGTCCTGTCTAATCACCTCTCCCCAGTACTTCTTAGGCCTACCTCGACCTCTCCTTAAACTCGCTATGGCCAACCTCTCACACTTCCTAACAGGGGTATCAATGCTTCTTCTCTTAACATGTCCGAACCATCTCAGCCTCGACTCCCGCATACTGTCCTCCGCGGAGGCTACTCCCACTTTGTCTCGGATAACTTTATTCTTAATCTTATCTCTCCTGGCTTAAGAATTTTTTTAAAAAAAATATGAGAACTCTGTTAAAAAGTTAAAAGAGGACCCAAAGAAAATTTTCAAAAAAATTTAAAAGGAACAAATTAAAACAATATGCTATTACATTATATTGTTGAAATGAACTGTATACCAAAATAGTATAATTTTATACCATTTTGGTATACAATACAAAATTGTCTTCTTCGTTAGCTCAACTCAATTTTGACCTAAATTTCAAAAATCTCTAAATTCTTTTTACCAAACTGTCTCAAACTTCAACCAAACCTCCGATCAATATTCAAACTAAATGTTTTGGCTTAAGAAAAAAATTGAAAAACCATGAGAAATCCGTTGAAAAATTAAAAAAAAAGACCCAATGGGAAATTTTAAAAAGGACTAAACTATAACAATATACTATACTATTATATTATATTGTATATTGTAATGGTATATGTTGGAATGAATTGTATACCAAAATGGTATATTTGTATACTATTTGGGTATACAATACAAATTTGTCTTCTTCACTAGTTCAACTATATTTCAACCCAAATTTCTAAAATCTATTGCAAAATCTCTACCAAATTGATTTAAACTTTAGCTACAACCTCCGATCAACTTTTCAACACACCCCCCTACCGGATCAGATCAAAATAATAAAAAATTCAAACAAACCAAGTTATAAATTTCAAGCTTCAAGATCCTTTAATGGTGGATTTATTTTTATTTTTTTACAATAAATCTCCGAAAATCAGCATCAAAGGTAAAATTTACACATCAAAGAACAATAACTAAGGAATTTCAACAGTAAAACACTATGAAAAATCATATATGGCATTTTGAACTCATTCATATAGAGTTTCAATTTTTTTTTCATATTTGAAATTACATCCATTATTTATGTGATAATGACTAATAATCAGTTGAGAAGAAGATTATCACGGTGTAGTGCTCTTGGCAACGTCGATGGAGGTTTATATTGGTATTTACATGATTGTGGATCTTTAAAATGGGAAGAAAAGATTATTGGATGGTCAAACAAAACTGGGGATGGGTAGACTAGTAATTAGTTTTAGTTAGAAAGATATATATCATAATATATTTAACATTGGGTAAAGACGGGTAAATACTTTAATTTTAATAGGTAGCTTATGTAGTTTCCTCTATATTAATTACTTCATTACTTGTTACTTTAAAAAATCAAGAAGGCATTTTTTTTTCAACGCCATATTTGCCAGTCCAAGAAAATATATAATCATTAATTACTTATTTAAGAAAGAAATAAGAAGAATTAATGTTATGAATAACTCTTATAATGGATGTGTCAGAATTTTTACCAAATAAAAAAGGACCCGATAGAATAAATAAATGCTTTATTTTTTACGAGATAAAGGAGTACTCTTAAATAAAGCAGAGATCTTTCACCAAAAATCAGGTACCTTGTGTTTAACAATTTTGAAATCACATCAATTTTAAAAGAAGAAAGATATCTACATTTACCAGCTCCAATGGCATCCAGCACGAAAGACCTAGCCTTTTCTCTTTGTCCCATAAAAATTGCAAAAAGAGAAATAAAGTTTAAAGGAAAAAAGAACTTAATGTCAAATACGACGTAGTACTAGAATGGATAAACACTGAAACTGAATGAGTTGGTCCTTCACTATCCATTATTAACACTTAGCTTTGTCCGTACCCAAGTCAATCCTAAGCAAAGAAACATCATCATATGCAAATCCACAATCATTAGCAAAAAAAACATGACTTCCTGAAGAATTTACAAAATCTTGAAAACTACCCTTTATTTTATTTTTCCAATTAATCTTAGCACAATTTGGTTTGCAGACAAATTTAGGCTATTTATAAAGACTTGGGCGTTTTGTTCTCAGCAGCTGTGAAATGAAAAATATGGCAAAGTTTGAAGCTTGGTTCTTGATTTTAATGGTTTGTGGGTTGTGGGCAGTGGAAGCGAAGTATATGGTTTACAATACATCACAGGACATTGTTCCAGGGAAACTTAATGTTCATTTAGTTCCTCATACTCATGATGATGTTGGCTGGTTGAAAACTGTCGATCAGTACTATGTTGGTTCCAACAATTCAATTCAGGTACCTCTTTTTTCATACTAGTGATATATAATATTTTTATATGCTGATAAAGTTTACATTATTATCATGTTATTTAAATGCCAATTATTGGTTACCTCAATAGGCGGTGTGAGTTAGTAAGTTGAGAATATGGTAAGTAACTGATAAATTGCACTGATAGTGTAAAAATGTATCATTTTCAATGGATACAATCAACAGTTTGAGTGCGCGTTGGTTTTAAGATTATTATGGTTATAAGAGTTTTGAGTTATAATATTGCAGGGAGCTTGTGTTGAGAATGTGTTGGATTCATTGATTCCAGCATTATTGGCTGATAAAAACCGGAAGTTCATTTATGTCGAACAGGCAAGCCCTGACTATCACCTTCTTCTCAATGTGTGTGTGTGTGTGTGTGTGTGTGTGTGTGTTTGTATCTGGGACATACTGATGATACTGTTTTTTTTACTCCTTGGGATCGGAATGTAGGCTTTTTTCCAGCGTTGGTGGAGGAACCAGAGCCCTGGAATGCAGAGCACAGTCAGACAGCTTGTCAACTCGGGTCAACTTGAGTTCATGTATATAATAACAAAAGCTAAAGCACATATTTTAAAGCAAACATCAACCAGATATATCATATTACAATGGATTAAAGCTGCTTAGTGCTCCAGATGATCTTGATGTCTTGTGTGAAAAGTCGGTAGATTATTTTTTCTGTATTGGAGTGCATCTACATATCATAGTCTTTTTATTATTTATGCAGAAATGGGGGTTGGTGCATGCATGATGAGGCAGCGACACATTACATTGACATGATAGATCAGACAACTCTAGGGCACAAATACATCAAAGAACAGTTCAATGTTACTCCTAGAATTGGCTGGCAAATTGACCCTTTTGGACATTCCGCTGTTCAGGCATACCTTCTGGGAACTGAGGTGCCAATCTGCATTACTGTTTTCCATTGAAAGCTTGATTAGTTGTAACTTTTCCTGCTTGGTTCATTGAAAATGAGCTGGCCTTTGAAGTATAAGAAATCATCCAACATTCTGCCGAGAAGGTGTAACTAAAATCCAATCACAGTTAAACAATTATGTTGATCTCGTGTTTTTTACTGATTTAGGTTGGATTCGACTCTCTTTTCTTTGGACGCATAGACTACCAAGACAGAGCGAAGAGGAAAATTGAGAAGAGCCTTGAGGTCATCTGGCGTGGTTCTAAAAGCCTTGGTTCATCCACACAAGTATGGTTTCTTTTTCCAATTTGTCTATAAGAGTGGTGATATATGTTTATAGTTATTCCCTCATTTTTATGTCTTGCACGCTAAATTTTGTTTTGCTAATCAGTGTTACCTTTTGTTTTGCCTTTCCGATAAAGATGTTACCTTTATTTCCTATCAGATATTTGCTGGTGCATTCCCTGAGAATTATGAACCTCCCAGCAGATTTTACTTTGAAGTCAATGATGATTCGCCCCCTGTTCAGGTAAATTTGAAGGAGCAAGGCAGTAGGCTTTTAAACTTTTGCATGAGGACATGCAACATGATGAGTTTCTTTATTTACTGAAGGATGATGTCAACCTGTTTGACTACAATGTCCAAGAGCGGGTTAATGATTTTGTTGCTGCTGCTTTGTCACAAGTAAGTTCCACTCTCAGCTCACGTGAGTGTCAAATTGCTTTTAGTGAACAGTCTGCTTTTATCTTTTGTGATAATAACCAAGTTGAGGGTAGGAATGGGAATTGAAGTTAAAGACTGGGAGATGTTAAACATGCCATACTGTTGTTTTTGTATGTGATGACATGCTTAATGCATCTTATGGTATTTCAGACCCACCATAAATACAAGCCACATTGCTTCTTGACTTGTAATCGGCTGTTTTGAGTCTATTATCTTTTTATTATTTTTCGTTGCACTGTACATGGAATATGTGTCAGACTTCCTATCTCAATAAAGATTTGTCAAATGAAAAAGTTCATAGTAAAGACTTAAGGAGATTGCAATATTACTGTTGATGCCAACCTCGTTTCTAGACTCTCTCGAAGGAGATCCCACACACTTATATTTTTCTTGTTTCCTTGCAGGCTAATATTACTCGCACAAATCATATAATGTGGACCATGGGAACTGATTTCAAGTACCAATATGCTCATACATGGTTCCGGAATATGGACAAGCTCATTCACTACGTGAACCAAGTTAGTTTTCCACTGTCATTGCTGTAATTCAGAATTCAAAAAATCACATACAACTATGTACGCTGTATTTTCCTACCATTTTGGTTGAACATCCTAGAACTATTGTGTTGGGTGTGCGACCAAAGTCCCACATTGGTAGCTGAAAAGATTGGGAAGTTGCTTATAAGGTGTAGGGTTACTCTTAATGGTGCGAGACCTTTTGGAAAAAACTGTTCGGGCTTGGCCCAAAGCGGACAGTATCACACCATGTTAGAATATGTTTGGGCTGGTTTAGCCCAACATATTGTTTCTTTAAGGATTGAGATTCAAGAATTGGCATGTTTGTTAGCAAAACACGAAGACACTATCAGTAGGGGAACATGGCATTTCTTGTATATGCATATCTCATAGGACTGAAATCAGTAAGATAGCCTGAAAAAGAAAGGCATACATTTCTGGTGATGCTAGGTTTATGAGATAATTTTTTTATATATAAGTACTATATCTCTTAACTGTTCGGTCAAACTGACAACTAGCACATGCTCACAGGATGGTCGTGTCAATGCCTTATATTCTACCCCTTCAATTTATACTGATGCGAAACATGCTTTGGATAAGTCATGGCCTCTCAAGACGGATGACTATTTTCCGTGAGTGTCTTTTTATATAAGCATTGTACTTATTGTCATTTTAATCTCAGTATTTGGGCGCTTGATGCGTATTTTTTATCAGGTATGCAGACCGTATTAATGCTTATTGGACTGGATACTTTACAAGTAGGCCTGCTCTGAAACTTTATGTTAGAATGATGAGTGGATATTTTTTGGTAGGCCATTCTGCTTATTCCTTGAAATTAAGATGCTGCACCATCTGAAGAATTTTGAATATGTAATTCTTACTTGGTTCTGCTGTGTAATAGGCAGCACGGCAATTGGAATTCTTTAAAGGAAGAAGTGAGACAGGACCAACAACTGATTTGTTGGCTGATGCCCTAGCAATTGCTCAACATCATGATGCTGTCAGTGGCACTTCAAAGCAACATGTTGCTGATGATTATGCAAAACGACTATTCATAGGTTATAAGCAGGTGAGGTTGCTCCAAACTACTAAGAAAACCTTGTGCTTGCTATGTATTCCTTCAAATTCTATTTCAAATGATTAAAATTGCCCAAAACTACTCGCAGGCTGAGGAATTAGTGTCTAATTCACTTGCTTGTATGGTGGAGTCAGCTTCAGCATCTGGATGCAAGAATCCTAGCATAAACTTCAAGCAGGCAAACATTTGGAGCCCTTTCTTTAGTATAGGCTTGCTTGATTCTTCATAGTGCATGTCTTTATAGGATTTTCTGCAATGCCCTCTGTCCCATTTTCGTTACTCTCCATTTTAATCTGTTCAAGAAGTTAACCACTTCCCTAAAAGGGCAAAAGTTTCTCCTGACGTATCAAACTAATATAAACGAATACTAATTTATATTACCTCAAATTTGATTTGACATCTATAAAACCAAATTTTATCTTCTTCTTTTTCCCCCCTGAAAGTAGTAATTTTAAAAATCTTCTAATATTCTCAATATAGTAATTTGTCAAAACATTTTACCCGTAATCTCCATTCAGGTTAAAGTCGGTAAATGGAAATGGATGGGGAGTACTCTTTCGGTTTTTTCAGTTGTTTGAGCTTCCACAAATTCGACTATTTAAAATATTTGGCCAATATTCAAGAGACATATACCTAATTATATATGTATGAATGTTACTGTAGCAGTGAATAAGCTTGTCTGAAAGTCATTTTCCAGTAGGATATGCGTTGCTACATAAACATATGGTGCTTTCTGTTTTTTACTTCCTGGGCATTGAGTGCACCTAGTAAAACAATTTTTCCTTTACATCAACAATAAATAGGAGATCTAACTAGTCAAAATCTATTCTATGTTGCCTTTTACCTCGGGGTTGGCTAAGGGTTTTACTAGTCAAATTCATGAAAAATATAATGAAGCTATACCCACATGTTTTCCCCCTAGTAATCCTATCCAACTACAGTTGAATACATTATCGCATCTGATGTTGGAATTCATTCATGTACATGCAAGTTGGTGTCCTGGATTGGCTCCGAGATACTATGCATATGCTGCAGAACTGATACTAAAGCAAGCAGTTTTGGTGTTTTAATATTTATTATATCATAATTAACTCTTTTTGTTGCTTCTATTCTTCCAGTGCCCACTGCTGAATATAAGTTATTGCCCCCCATCAGAAGCTGATCTTGCTCCTGGCAAAAAATTAGTGAGTAGTTGATTTCCTATAGCTTTTCATACTTTCGAGTTTTGAAAATTTTCACATAAATTTCTGTGTGGTGGGAAGTGAGGAACACTACCTAAAGCCCTACATTAGTAAAGGGCAGTTTTTCAAATCATCAATTTTCACTTATGTAGGTGGTTGTCGTGTACAATGCTCTTGGGTGGAAAAGAACAGATGTTATCAGAATCCCTGTGAGTAATTTGATCTTTTTCTTTCCCAGGTTATGCATTTTAAACAATTTATCTGCTGCTTTGATTCTCAGTCTTTCTGCACAAAAATATATCCTCTCATTTAACTATTGAGCAGCAGCAGTAGGTATATGGCAGTATTTAAGAGTTCTTTAGATCGCAATCGTTCACCATGCACTCTCAACTCATGCACAAAAGCATATACTTAATCAGCGTCAGTTTACCCATCTGACCAAATGATGCAACAAGTATATATATATATGTTAAGTATCAGGGTTATCAATACATATGTGGAAAATGGCATCAGTTTGTGGCATAGACTCATCAATCTCCTAGAATGATGTTTAGTAACATGTTGACTGAGATGAAATTAGCCCCAAAAAAGGTGTCGGAGTTGAGACTAGTGTAAACTTGGGGATTAATCTTTTAAAGGGGCCAAAGCAAAACTCCAAAGGGGCTTATTTGTAGATTCTTATGAAGTCATGTTGTACCAAAAGAGTAGATTTTTTTAAAAATGAATGGTGAAAATCTTAGAAGAATAATCAGGCTAAGCCCTTCCCAGCACTTCATTTCTCCTGGTTTCTTGCTTCAGTGATATGAAATTTTTCTTGTTTTTCCAAATGAAAAGAAGAATTTATAAGAAAAATATATTTGAAGTACAAGTAGTAAACTAGAAAGAAAAAATTGATACAACTATTTAGGCACAGAATTACCCTCTCCTCTTTTTGGGTGCAGGTGTGTATAGATGATAGTCCTAGTTATTTGCCACTTTTGGCAACATTTATGCATACAATGGATAACTTATCATTTATCACTGACATCTCTGCTCATCCTTTACCTAAACTATTGGACCAGGTTGTCAATGAAAATGTCATCGTTCAGGATTCCACTGGAAAAGAAATTGAATCACAGCTTATGCCAATAGTCAAAGCTTCAATAGCAATAAGGAACTATTATGCTACAGCATATGCTGGTGAATCCCCTACTTCAAGCCCCAAATATTGGCTTGCGTTTAGAGCTACCGTTCCACCTTTGGGCTTTAACTCCTATGTTGTAACAAGTGGTAAACGAGCAGGTTAGACATCTGATTGGTGTATCATGAAAGTTAAAATGCAAGCTGGTGTCTTAATAGCTTCCAGTTCTTCAGCATCTGATTGGCATATCACAAAAATTACATGCAAACGGATGATTGTAATTGTCTCCAATTGTTCAGAGGCTTGACAAATAAATCTCTTCTTGTACACATTACACATGCAGTCGCTGCTTCAATACCGCAGACGTTCCACAGAACTGATGGAAGTCAAAGTGATGCTGTAGAAGTGGGGCCGGGGAACTTGAAAGTGTTATATTCTGCAAATGGAGGGAAGTTCACTCAATATTTTAACCAGAGAAACCAGGTAATTCAGTTCGCCAACCACTATATGCTTGTCCTATTTCAAATGGCCGTTATCTGTTTGTTTTAAACTTCTTCCGTTTCTCTATAATAACCAGCAATGTAGATCTGGACATTCACACGATAAAACTTTTGATGTCAGTAGAATTATATAGCTTTGTTAGCTGCGGGCTTCTGGCTTCTAGTTGTGAGCAGCTGATTGGAATATCTATATTTCACTTATTTTTTTATATTGTGAATGAAGGTTAGAAGCTCTCTGGAGCAATCATTCAGTTATTATTCCGCAGATGATGGAAGCAAGGATGCTTGGAAAGACCTTCAGGTTGTAGAATCTGATGATTCAGTACTGTTCTTATTTTCTCATTTGACGCGCACATATACTAAAACGTTTATTCTGAATTTTCAAGGCTTCTGGAGCATATGTATTTCGCCCAAATGGTTCATTCCCCATCAACTCTGAAAAAAAGGTAAGCAGGGCCCTTTAAAGCATCGAATGCGCAATATAAAATTAACTAAAAGCTGTTTATGCTTGATCAGGTTCCAGTTACCATTCTACAAGGTCCACTGCTTGATGAAGTTCATCAAAATATTAGTTCATGGATATATCAGGTTATTACATTAATTAATATCGAAGAATTTTTACAAACTTATCACTATATTGTTCTCTGTGTCCTATTCACAGCAAAATTACAATGTAAGAACAACGACGACCAGTGATGCATTGAGCCCTTTAAAAGTATACATGAAGTAACTATATTATACGAATGGTAGAAACTAATACAAATGTATTCTGGATGCGATCCCATTGAATGTCTAGGAGCATTGGGTGACAATATTTCCTATCTCTATCTGTGCCCGTCTCTGGATATTCTACTTGGAAAATATGAAATTTATCTGGTCAAGTGAACAATATATATATTTTCATGATAGTCAAACCATTTGAGAACAACTTAATCATGTTGCTCACACAGATTTAACATGTAAATGAGCAGATCACTAGAGTGTACAAGGAAAAGGAGCACGTTGAAGTTGAGTTCACTGTAAGTTAAATCTTATTTTTGCTTCACCTGCATCATCTCTGTTACTGGTCGGGATAAGATATCTAAAATTCTTGGAATTGCAAAGCTTTCAAAGCTCCAGTGATTAAGCATTCCTGAATTCAGGTTGGCCCCATACCTATTGACAATGGAATTGGGAAAGAGCTGGTGACTCATATTCAAACTGACATCAAAAGCAACAAAACATTTTATACTGATTCTAATGGACGTGATTTCCTCAAAAGGGTGAGTTGAATTTTCTCCCTCTAGCATAATAGTCGTCACTAGAAAATGACATTTTTGCTTCCATTTATATCTGCAGATTCGAGATTATAGAGCTGATTGGGATCTTCAAGTGAACCAGCCTGCTGCTGGAAATTATTATCCTGTATGTTAGTAGACTTCAAAATTTTCTAAATGTTCTTTTCCTTGAAAAATTGATCTATGATTGCATTTGTTTATGATATTAAAGTATCATGTCAAAATTTGAATCTACTATTTGTTTAATCCAGATAATGAGCTAAACTTGCCTCTGGAAAATTTTAAAAAATATTTGTGGCAAACCATTTCGAAATCTGAAGTAGTGCAGAAGTTCCTCTTTCTTTGGTTGAAGGTGGGGCCGGGGTGCGTATTCATTTGACTTTCCATATGTTCTACTTTGTCCTTGTTCCACAATGCTGCTTGGGAATTTTGCACCTCCTAATTTTGTGAACTTCTTATATGTACATGTATTTCTTTATTTTGCAAAAAAGTTCTTTCAGAGAACTCAAATCTTTATTGTAAAGCAGCCTGTTTATCGGATAAACTGTGCTAGAATACCTACTGGTGATGTTAATTATGTTATTTTGGGTTATCTCTTACAGATCAATCTTGGAATGTTCCTGAAAGACAACAGCAACGAGTTCTCAGTTTTAGTTGATAGATCTGTAGGTGGATCCAGCCTTGTTGATGGTCAATTGGAGCTAATGCTTCACCGGTTTGCTCTATTCATTTTTTCGACCTTTGTTTATCTCTTCTTCTCTTTGCATCTTTCTTCTGTTAACTCGTCAGTATTTGAAGTTACCAATAGCAGAATCTCAATGTAAATTATTTGTCCATTCCTTCTTTATAGGAGGTTACTCCATGATGATGGAAGAGGTGTTGCTGAAGCACTGAATGAAACCGTTTGTGCTCTTGGAAAATGCATGGGCTTGACTGTGAGCACTGTCTACCATCACAATATACTCCAGTTTGCTTGTGGCTTTAATTTGCTTTAGTTATTATACGGTGCATGCAATTTTCTGCGCATGAAGTTTAAGAGATTGAGGATTGATATTAACTCAATTTGCTTTAGTTATTATACGGTGCATGCAATTTTCTGCGCATGAAGTTTAAGAGATTGAGGATTGATGTAAACTTTTGTATGTTAGCATAAGTAGCTAATAAACTTTCAAAGACGTCTTCAAAATATCTACTAAATTTCTAGTTTCTCCGTATGAGAGTAAAGGAAAATGCAATAACTCTCCTGGAATATTGTAGATTTCAATTTGGCTTCATATATGTTATTGCTTTGATTTTATACTCTCAAATATGTGTGTGTCTATATATATATATATATATATAATTTTAGCTTCATTTTCTGATACAATACCATTACCATATTGTTTGCTAATTTCTATCCGTTTTTTATACGTGGCTACTCATTTTAAGTTGTTTTACTTTTTTCCTAAAAAGTAAGTTTGTTTTATGACGTGGGTCGGTAGCCCCGACTTTTATCTTCTTTTTTGTCTTTTGGAGCATGGGTAGGTAGTAATTCGAATGCTCCCCATCCTATGTTTCCCCATAAGTTCGTTCTCTGAAACCCTTTTGTAATTAATGTTTAGTTTTATGTATGTTAAATCAAATTTGCAGCTGACTCATTAAGCATGTTAACATATTTCCCCAGGTCCAAGGCAAGTACTATATCAGGGTTGATCCTGTTGGGGAGGGAGCTAAGTGGCGGAGGTCATTTGGGCAGGAGATATATTCTCCATTGCTTTTAGCTTTTAGTGAGCAGGTTATGGAAAGTCCAGTATTTTGTCGTTGCCAATGAGCTTCCTCTGTAATCTCATTTGATGTTTCATAATTACAGGATGGGGATAAATTTACAAAATTACAAGTTCCAACCTTTACAGGGATAGATCCATCTTACAGTCTGCCTGATAATGTTGCAATAATCACCCTTCAGGTAGTTAACGGCAATCTGAAGTGTTATTTAGTGCTACCTTGGAAGCAATTTCTGTGTGTAGCACTCTTATTTGTTATCTACCAATTTATCTTTTTCTTTGGTAAATGTAGGAGCTTCAAGATCACACAGTCCTCCTCAGATTGGCTCATTTATACGAGGTTCATGGATTTCTTCTTGTGACGATATAGAAACCTCTTCCTCTTCCCCTTCCCCCCAAAAACAACCCCCCCCCCCCCCACACACACACACACACACAGAGACTTTACGTGCCTAAGTTTGGGATTCTTCCCCATTCATTTCTTGGGCAATTGACATTCGCTGTTACAAAATTGTAGTTTGATTTTTCTCTGTCTTAATAGCTCCAAGTCCAAGCTTCCAATCCGAATCTTAAACTATTACTATGTTTTACTAGGTTGATGAAGATAAGGATCTATCCACCACTGCAAGTGTAGAATTGAAAAGATTGTTCCCAAAGAAAAAGGTAAAACAGTAGGCATGCCTCCACAGCCTAGCTCTTGGCTGTAATTAGGAAAACAAGTTTCAATTGATTCTACTAATATTCCTTAAAACAATTTGTTCCAGATAAACAAGATTAAAGAGATGAGTTTATCTGCCAACCAAGGAAGAGAGGAAATGGAGAAGAAAAGATTAAAGTGGAAAGCAGAGGCTCCTAATGATTCGCCAGTCGTGCCAAGAGGGAAGCCCGTTGATCCTACAAAGCTGGTGGTAGAGCTTGCCCCAATGGAAATCCGTACCTTTGTTATCGATCTCAGCCAGAGTTTGTCAGCTTCAGAAGTGTAAGAATCTTGAGCTGTTTGATTGTTCCCTATGTGAAACATTTGTATTAAATGGCTTTATTGTTTCAATTTCATCATAATCTGATTTTGTTTGCATTGTTTGCAGTTGGAAATCACATATGTCACTATAATAGCAGTCCGCTACAACAGTCAATAGAAAAGGCAAGACACCAAAAGGGTGTGAACCAACTTTGAAACCTATTTGCCTATGTTGATCCTTGAGGATGCAGCATTGAGTCTCGTCATAAGATGTGTTTTCCTTTTGTAATGGAATAAAAAACTCTTTGGCAGAATAATAAAAATAGTGTTGAAGAGAACGATTTCATGTCTTAGCATGCCAAATTTTATTGGAAAAATGACGTTGTATAGTCGCTATAAAAATAATAACCGAAAAAATGTATAAAATTTGTATATTTTTTGTATATATATACATTCTATATGTTATATACAAAAATTATACAATTTTTATATACTTTTTCGGCTACCAGATATAAATAGTTTCTGGCGCGAGCCCAAATTGATAATACCCCAATTTTATTGGTGCGATCCACCCTTGGTATGTTGGCCTGGTGAAGAAAAATGCAAAAAGCACTTGAGCATGTTAATTCGTAGAGCTATATTTATTATCTACATGTTAATAACGTTCCAAAAACTACAATTTTAGTCAATATAGACTATAGTTGGTGAAAATTGTGGGAGCCCAGGATTCAAATTCTATTCCGGCTATTCCTTTCCGACGCCACAGGATATAGAAATCAGCACCAATGCGACCTTCCTTCAGCTGGCTCGTTAGGATGTAAATAAAATAGTGGATTAAAACAAAATAAAAAAAATGCTCCGAAAACTTCACTGCTTTTGGAGTATGAGTGTCAAAGTACTAAATTTTTTGTGTGAAATAAAGATTTTTCAATTTTTCTTAAAATAAAATATACATATTTGATAATTATATTAAAGTACAACTATAAATCATGGAGTAATAGTTAAAAACGATCTGCATAAAAAACATTAGAGAAAATGTAATAAATATCTAATAAGTATATAATGCTCCAGTAATTATCATGGAATCATTGTACTAATCATGCAATAAATTTGTTGGTAGTAGTTTATTATATAACTTCAAAATTCGAATTCAAATATTACTTCTGTGAGTAGTGAATTAGTGATACGTGATTAATTACGTAAACTCGTGCAAACATTTTGGCAATGAGAATATGTGACATAATTGCAGAAAAATATCTGTATGAGAACAAATAGAGACCGAACTTTTAGGTGGCAGTCAGTATATGTGATTGTCTTGTCTTAGGGAAAAAAAGGAATATGGGAAATATTTGGTTCGAATAAGAACAAAAGGTGCTTGACTTGCTTTGATATTGTGTGAAGTGAATGTGAATGGAACAAATGATCCAATAACTTTTATGAACAGAGTTATTCGGTATTTATGTTGGTGGAACTTGGAAGTAACAAATATATAGTGATTTAATACCGTCAAATTTACTGCTAATTTTTTAACTATCAAAATTTCAGCATCAAATTCCCGAAGAAGATTAATTTATTTCAAATTATAAGAAAGCAGGGGAAATCAGCTTGAGTGAAAACGACGGGTAAATCTAGCTCAATAGGTAAATTTAATACGTTAAAATTGTTTTACAAAAATAGATAGCTACTTTGAGAGTTAATATAAACTAGAATCGAATTAAATGTGAGTTCCTATATCCATGATTCAACAATTTAAATCTAAACTGCTTACTGAAAATATTACTATTAATTATTATTTTTGTACTAAAATATTTTATACAAAGTAAATTCGTCTAAAATAAGAGTTGATGATGTAGTTATTAAGCATACTCATATCACCACCCAACCTATTTTATCTATATATTAAAAGAAGAAAACATAGTTAGGCATTTGGAAAATTAAAAGGAGCCAAGAATCTCGTGAGGCATATAAATTTTACCGCACCCAATTCTCAATTATAGACTTAAATTCTGATGGGTCCCCAAAAATCTATTTGAGTCCAGCTACGCTCATTTATCACCTTTTTATTCTCTGGATTTGGTTGCTCAACTGTTTCACTCTCTCAACTTACACTTGTCCACTTTCACTTCCTCACCACTTTTTTATTTTGTCACCTTTGGTTTTAGGGCAAAAACGAGAATTCGGTGTACAAAACATTCCGCATTTATATTTGAAGTAGATAGCGTGCCCTATTTCTACACTCTTTCTATGTGTGTGTTTTTGTCATAAATTAAATTTACTCTTAACATTATGAGATTTGGAAGGTATCGATAAGGATTTCGAATAGAACAATATCGACTCATACAGAAGATTGGTACATAGATCGAGTAAAAAATGACCTAATATTTAAAGGATGATTAGGATTATAATTCATTTAATATTTAAATCAAACGACAAATAAAATTAGTACACAAACTACAAAACTACATGTTTCCAAATGAAATGTGACTTTTGGGTAAGTTTTTAAAGAAATAGTTCAATTGGCCTTTTGGTTTTTCATTTTAATGGACTATACCTTATTGTGGAGGGAATTGACTTATAACCAAAACTTATGAATTCTTCAAAACAAAATTCAAACAACCATACATATAATAGGGAAGAGAGTGAAATTTGAGGGGCAATTAATAAGAGCTGCATTTCAGAATTCAGAAATTCCTGCTATTTATAATTTATGTAGAAGGATCATAGAGTAGCAGTCTTTACAATTTCTTCCCTTTCCTCGTGAATTGCGATATTTTTCAATTAATTGTTGTTTCTTGTCCTATAAATTATTCGATTTCCATGACGGATAGGTAAGTACTTCCCTCCGTTCACTTTTACTTGTTTAGTATTCTAAAAATAAATTTTTACTTTTACTTGTCACTTTTAATATATCAAGAGAAACAATTTTCTTTTTCCTGTTATACCCACAACATTAACTACTCATTTCAAATCATTTTCTCAAAACCATTAAAAATATGCATCAATTAATATGAGTATCACGGTAAATTATATACTTCATTTATTATTTCTTAAGAGGCATGATAAGTCAAAACGTGACAAGTAAAAGTAAACGGAGGAAATAATAAATTAAAAAAAAGACCCCTTAAATATAGTATGAAAAATTCTATCCGCATTTTTAAACACCAAACTAATAAATGCAAAATATTTATCTTGATATCAACGGTTGGACGGAATATTTTTAAAGTTTAATCGTCTTAGAATCAACATCGAACTGCTAGGCCTAAAGTTGAAATTGCTGATCTAAAGTTTCAAGATTCAGACCTTCAAATCCAAATTTATGATTTGGCAAAGCCTAACTTCAGACTCTGCAGTTTTGGCACTGTTGCATTGATGCATCGGTTGATATGTTTTAAAAAAAAAAAATATTTAGCTAGTGATTGGACATAGATCTGAATGAAACTTGAAAAAAGAATTTTTGAAGTTGTGTTGAAAAATAATTTTTAAAAATTAAAATTGTATTTGGACATGCATTTTATTTGAAGTTTTGTGAGTGGAAGAAAAACTTTCACCCAAAAACTGTCATAAACTAATTTTTGGGAACTTGAAAATTTTTTGAAGTTTTTTTTCTCAAAACATGATCATATTTCATAAAGAAATAATATTTTCAATTTTTTTTGAAACAATGAAGCCAAAATCTATGGCCAAAGGGAAGCTTAAAATAAGGCGAGAATTTTTTTGACCAAAGTTCTCTCAAGTTTTGAAGTTGTGTTTGTTTGACAGCTTTTGGGGGGAAATAACCTTTCTTTCAAAAGAATTTGAAAAATTAAAGTTTTCGAACAATTTGAAAAACTACTAAAAGGAGAGTAAGCAATATTGGGGAAAGGGAGGACTAAAAAGGAGATTATTTAAAGAAGTTAAGGTGCAGGGTCAAAACTTTACCACATTTACCTTAAACTATATCAATTTATTATTGGTTAAATGATCAAATAATATGAGAATAATTTTAATGAACTGTTTTGTTTTTTTATTTATTAAAAGACCACCATTTTGGTGGGGGTTCGGCAGACCCCTACCTGTAGATTAATAAATCAAAATGAGAAACATACAACAAATGGAACCAAATGCCTATGTTCCTCGGTGAATTAGAAAGAAAGGATTGGACATGCCCAATCCAATATAAGTTAACGCCAAAAAAGGTAGTACTACTATGATTGCAGGAAGTGAGTCTTCCATATACATGTGTTGCTATGAAAACACAACATATATACGATTATCATCCTACTCCATCTAGCAGCAGGTTCTTCATTTTTGATCTCTTGAATCTAAAGGAAGGCATTTGCCTCCTATCCATTTGATATACCCCAACAGTCTCCCTAGGTAGATCTTGGACATTGAGGAAGATGGTAGCAATAGGTAGAATATCCAATGTAGCACCATAGTTTGATAGTGTGTCTACCACTGAATTTCCTTCTCTATAGCAATGTTGGACTTCAATTCGATGACTCTGAATAATCTTTTTCATCTTTAAAATATCATCATGAATCTCCCAAAAAGTTGAAGAAGATCCATTAAGCATATTAACAATCAATAAAGAGTCAATTTCTAGAATTACATTGTGAATCCTATTGAAAGCAATCCCAAAAAGTGCAGCTTGTGTTTCAGTCGTATTGTTAGTGCAGAAGTGAAGAGCCTTGGCATATGCCATGACAAGCTTTCCACTGCTATCCCTAACAATATCTGCAATACCGGCCACTCTTTTCATAACATTACTACTCACATCCGTATTAAGCTTTAGTCTACCTGAAGGAGGAAGTGACCACATCACCTTGAGAGCTTTCATTGGAGGTTTAAAACATTCAAGGAACCTGCAAATTCCAGCCCAGTCGTCTTGCCATTTGATTCCCTTGTAGTAAACTTTAAGAAACATGATTATCAGTGATTGCACTTGATCTAGCAAGCTTTGTACAGAAGCATATGAACCTTCATATTTAGCTGCACACCTTTATTTTCATAACTCCAAACAGATAATTGAAGGAACACATTAGAGAACAAAACTGTGCACCTCATTCAAAGGCTTAATGAACTACCATTTCATCAATGTCTGTTTTAAGTTGCTTGAGATAGTGATACCTACGCTCTGACTGAAATATTTTCATACATATTGAGCTTTACAGCTTGATAAAAAGATGTGAGCAATATAGTCTTCTTGTGCATCTCTACAACAATAGCATTTAGAAGGTCCTTGAATGCCGGATCTTCTTATTACTTCATCAGTTGGTAATCTCCCTCTCAGAAGCCTCATCATGAAGAAGGATACCTTAAAGGGGAGTTTTTTATGCCATATTCTTTGTGAGGACATGGAAGAGATTCCGGTTTGTCTCAACGCATAAAAAGTAGTTTTACAAGAGAATTTATCATCATTGGATGGTTTCCAAATAGGCCTATCTAGTTTGTTATCTCCACCAATTGGGACTTTCTTAGTCTGCTCTAAAAAGTGATTTGGTAGAACTTGTCGAACCTCCTGAAAGTTCCATGTCTCACCATCATAGACCTGTTTTAACTGTATTTTACCTGGCTTGGGTCCTTGAACCACAAAATTAGCTAGTGGTCCCAGTCCAGACCAATCATCCCCCCAAAAAAAGTATTCTGCTGCATTGGGCTTCCAAAAGATAAGGGGTTCCACCACATGTTTAATCTCCATAAGTCTCCTTCATATGTGAGACTGCCCGTGCCTCTACTTCTTAGCCACGGGATGTATCCTTTTACAGTACTTTGCCTCAATATACTCTCTCCACAAAGATTGTTGTGTTCTCAATCCCCACCAATTTTTAGCAGCAAAAGTGAGACAAATGTCATGTATAGATCTAAATCCAGCACCACCTTCTTCTTGTGAGTAGCATAATGACTTCCATGAAAACCAATGGTGCTTTGGTCTGCCTTCAAACTCTCCCCAAAAAAAGTTACTAATCACCTTTTCAATGTGATTGAGTGTGGTCTTAGGAGGGTCTATTGCAACCATGATGTGCATAGAGAGAGAATACAATACTGATTTGACCAAAATAGCTTTTTCTCCAGCAGATATAAGTTTATTGTTCCATCCATGCACTCTATTGGTCACTTTGGTAATCATATTATTGAAGTAACACACTTTATTCCTTCCTACATAAATTGGTTCCCCCAAATATGTCATAGGAAACTATTTATGTTGAAAACCTGTCATCATCTTAATCTCCTCTATGAAATTTTGTGATGCCTTTGGAGCAACCAGAAAAGAAGATTTCTCCTTATTTATGAGTTGTCCAGATGTCTCCTCATAAATCTTCAAGTTGAGCATCATCAATCTAATAGATTCCAAATTTCTAGATGTGAAGAGAATGGTATCATCAGCATATGAGAGGTGTGTTATCATTGGACTATGCTTGTCAACAGTATAAGGCCTGAAATCAGCATTTTCAAGTAACTTATTCATCAATCTTGACAAACGCTCGGCACAAATAACAAACAAAGAGGGACACAGGGGGTCACCCTGTCTAAGCCCTCTAGATGAGTTAAAAAAATCTGACCTAGTTCCGTTTATGTTGATTGAGTACCAGATATTTGATACCAATATCCATATCATATCTATCCACCCCTCCCCGAATCCCATAGCTCTAAGAAAAAGACATAAAAATTCCCATGACACCCTATCATAAGCTTTCGACATATCTAATTTAAAGACCGCAATCCCCCCCCCCCTCCCCCAGATTAGATTTGGAGATATTATGAACAAGCTTCTGAGCTAACATAATATTTTCACTAATAGACCTACCCTTTATAAAACCAAACTGATTAGAAGAGATGAGCTTAGGCAGCAACGGAGAAAGTCTGCTATTTAGAAGCTTAGAAATAATCTTACAAGACACATTTCCTAAACTAATAGGTCTAAGATCAGACATAGTTTTGGGATTATCAATCTTAGGAAGGAGAACAAGACCTGCATGGGTGATAGATTTAGGAATGGAATCCCCAGAGAAAAAATCTCTAATCATCCTAACAAGGTCCCCTTTGATAATACCCCAACATGTTTGGTAGAACTTAGCAGAGAAGCCATCAGGTCCTGGAGATGAATCAACATACATAGAAAAAATCACTTCTTTAATTTCCTCCTCAGTAGGTAAAGCAATCAGGGCCTTGTTATCCGACTCTTCAATCAATTTAGGGATAGTATTGAATAATGTTTGGTTTATATTCTGATCGGCCTTCTTGAAAAGGTTTTGATAGAATTCTGTGGCTTTTGTAGCAATTTCCTCCTCCCCAATTGCCCAAGATCCATCACCTTTTTGAATTCTGTGTAGCAGAAGTTTCCTCCTCCTCCTATTGACAGAGGAATGAAAAAACTTGGTGTTGAAACCCTCGGCAGCCCATCTCAAACCAGATTTTTGCCTACAGAAAGACTCCTTTAACTTCAAGTGTCTAATCATCTCAGCATTCTTCTTGTTTAGTTTTTCCCTATCTTGAATGGTATAAACACATACTTCTATGCATTTATTTTTTTTGTTATACTCCCTCCGTTCACTTTTACTTGGCATGTATACTAAAAATAAATTTTTATTTTTACTTGTCACTTTACGCATATCAAGAGAATGACCAAACAAAAAATTATGTTATACCCACAGTATTTATTACTCATTTCAAATCATTTTCTCAAATCCAACAAAATATGCATTAATATGAGTATCATGGTAAATTATACACTTCATTTATTATTTCTTAAGAAGCGTGAAAAGTCAAAATATGCGAAATAAAAGTGAACGGATGGAGTATTTATCAAGTTTTGAGTCCATTTCCACATTGAAGAGATTTGGCAGTTTGTTAATGATTAGTTTGTGTACTGATCAATGATCACAGATTACAAGAAAACAGAAAAAACAGGAAAATCTCTTTTACATAATCGCTGTGCTGATTCCATCATTAAGACAAAACCACCACCTTAATTTCTAATGTCATGATAATTGTTACTAATAAAATAATAAATTAATCGTGATAAAATTTATACACACTATCAAGTTAAATTGGTCGTAACAAATTTCTTATTTTTGCGTTATGTAATTAACCAAATAAAATAATTTCAACAGCTAAAGATTTCTGATTATATACAAAAAAATTTGTAATAAGATACCTACTCTATTTAAATTTATTTGACATTATTTCTGACTAGTTCGTTTTAAAAAAAACAATACAAGTTGTAGCTTTTATAGCATGTTTAAAATTACAAATGAGAAGTTTTTATAATATATTTAGAAAAATTACAAGTTTCAAAAATATTAATCACACAAATATCAAGATATATAATCTTAAAAACTTTTTTTAAAAAAATTGTTCTAGTCAAATTATGCCAAAACCAATTAAAAACAGCAACCTCTTTTTAATTCTAGGCCACAAATGGCCACAAATCACAAATAGTATTTATTACGGCCTTTGCCAACAAGAATTGTGGTAGAATAGTAAATTCTCTTTCATCTTTAACCACAAATCTCCATTCGAGCTGTGAATATGAATTTATTTTCGTTAAGGAACACGTTAATCCTCAATATGAGATTTTTGAATCTTAATTTAGTAGGTCCCAATACAAAATAAGTGATACTTGGAGAATATATATATATATATATATATATGTGTGTGTGTGTGTGTGAGAAAATGTAACTCAAAGCTATAACTGTCAGTTGCCTCAAATAAAGACAACTCCGAAAAAGCCATTTCCCTTTCACCTCTGCTGCCTACGTTTTTCTTCTCCTTTGCCTCCCTTAGTTTCTGCATCCCTTTAACTCCCTCACAATCTTTGATTCTTTAATCCAGCCCACCCCATCCCCCAGCCCACCCACCCCACTTTCTTCTAATTCAGCTCAGTTTTTTATTTTATTTTTAAGACTGTCCACTGAAGCTAACCAAAAAATGCTCTCAAGAGTAAACAGTATGGTTTGGAATATGGAAGGCAAAGAAGAAGAAGAAGGAGGAACTGCTTCTTGGACTCAAAACAAAGATGATATGGAAATGAGTGCACTTTCTACATTTAAATCAATGCTAGATGGTGTAGCAGATGTAGACTGGTTTATGTCCAGTAACAATCACAGCAACATGCAAAACAATACTAATATTTCTTTCACTACCCAAGATTTCACTGAAGCTGAAAACAGTAACTTGCTTCTACAGCCAGTAGATTCCTCATCTTCATCTTCAGCTTCTCATGTTTTCAACAATCTTGACCCTTCTCAGGTACATTATTTCTTAGCCCAAAAAGCCATATCTCCAATGCTAACTGCTTTATCTAACAACCCTTTGGACAGTGGTTTCAATTTGGGTTGTGAAAATGGATTTCTTGATAGTCAAGCTTTGGGTGGTTTGAGTAAAGGTGGGATTTTTACTGGTGGGTTTCAAGATTTGAGATCCTTAAACCAAATGGGCAACCCCAATTTGAGTTCTTGTACGCAATTCCCATCATTCCATTTGCTACAATTGCCCCAAAATAGTAACACTGGGTTTAGTCCACTGGGGTTTAGTGATGGTTCTGTTAATGAGAATTCTCTGTTTCTCAATAGGTCCAAGTTGTTAAAACCACTTGATAATTTTACTTCAATTGGATCACAACCAACTCTTTTCCAAAAAAGGGCTGCTCTTAGGAAGAACTTAGCTAATAATAGTGGCAGTTTGGGGGATTTGGGAGGTGAAATTGGTGAGAAGGAAGAGGGTGAAATGAATGGAAAGAAGAGGAAGTGGGATAATGGGGATGAACTTGAAGATGTTAGCATTGATGGTTTTACATTGAATTATGATTCAGATGAGTTTGTAGAAAATTGTAGTAATAAGGTGGAGGATAGTGTTAAAAATGGTGGAAATAGCTCAAATGCAACTAGCACTGTAACTGGTGGAGATCAGAAAGGGAAGAAAAAGGGGCCACCAGCCAAGAATTTGATGGCTGAACGTCGACGTAGGAAGAAGCTAAACGATAGGCTTTACATGCTGAGGTCTGTTGTACCAAGGATTAGTAAGGTCAGTAATTCTTTTGCATCAATTTCTCGTGAATTCTTATTTGATTTTAACATGTTTTAGCTATTCACAATCATCAGACTTTAGCTTCCTTTTCCCAAGAAATCAAAAAAGGAAAAGGGGAAATTGAACAATACGCGGTTATTCTTCTTTTCTAATTTGAGTGTTCTTCATTTACTCTTCTTAAGGTATGTAACTTTGTGCTATGCATAGTTCAAAAAGGCTTCTGAATTAAAGCTATTTGATAGTTGCATTAAGTTCACTCACATGAACTATATGAAATGATTTTCAAAAGGATCTTCTGTTTTGGACCACATGAGAGAATAGACATTACTAATTTGCTGTAACATGAAATTGTCTTTTCTCTCTCTCTCTCTCTCTTTTATATATCTGCTTTAATTTGTTTCTTCATCCCCCTCCCCCGTTGTGTGTGGGTGGGTGGGTGGGAAGCAGAGGAGTCTGTTTGCCATCCCACCACTCCTCAAAGTACTTGAAAAAAGGGCAACCCGGTGTACAAAGCATCTCACGTGCACGCGGGGTCCGGGGAAGAGCCGCACCCCAAGGTAGTCTGATGTGGACAACCCATGACCTCAAAGAACTTGTATTACTGTAAATGGTCATATATACATGCTTTAGGGTGTCAAAATTTATGGTTTGGCAACAACATGATACTTGAATTTAATATAAGAAACCAAGACATAGGAAGTTATCTTCTGTAGGACCAAGATATAGGAAGTAAGTAAAATACCTTGAATGCTCATGCAAATTCTAAATGAAGTGAAGTATATTATGCATAACTAATGGTGGTTAGAGCTGAAAGTTAACTTCCTGCCAGTAACATTTGCTTCTAAATTGAGATTTAATTCCAGAGAACCATTGGACTTGACTTTAACCTTACAGAATATCAAAAGCTTCTTCGCTGCAATTTGTGCTAATGACGTGCCAGTGCAAGGTGAATTTCCATGAATTGAATTGTGATTTTGCATGTTGACAGATGGACAGGGCTTCAATCTTAGGGGATGCAATCGAGTACCTAAAGGAGCTTTTGCAGAAAATCAATGACCTGCATAATGAACTGGAGTCCACTCCCTCTAGCTCTTCATTGACCCAAACAACAAGCTACTATCCTTTAACACCAACTACACCAGCTTTTCCAGGCCACATCAAAGAAGAACTCTGCCCGAGTTCATTCGCAAGCCCACTGTCTAGCCCAACTGGACAACCTGCAAGGGTAAAAAAGTCATTAGCCAATATCTGGTGAAGTCTTAAGTCATCATGTATGGTTTAAGGTGATGTAATGTGGAGTTTGTTGTACTTTTAGGTTGAAGTAAGAGCAAGAGAAGGAAGAGCCGTGAATATCCATATGTTCTGCAGCCGCAGACCAGGCCTCTTACTCTCAACAATGAGAGTTCTGGACAACCTTGGACTGGACATCCAACAAGCTGTTATCAGCTGCTTTAATGGATTCGCCTTAGATATCTTCAGAGCTGAGGTAATCACTTTTTGTTCAATTTACAATGTTGGGACTCATGTATTAGGAAATGCTTTACGTGAGCGAAAGTTTGTATCTAGAAAATTGAAGAACCCATCAGTCCCTGCACAAAAGAATATCCTTCTGGAATGAGTAGAACCTAAAACCATATTAAGCCTTTAAAATGGGAACAACGAGGATAAGAAAGAGGATAACATATTTTACTTATTTCTATTGAACAATAACTCCAGATATACGATTTGATTATCAACTAACTACTGAGATATAACCTTTTACAAAGCAGTCCAAGACTCCAAGTTACTCATGGTATGTTATGTCGCCACTGAAATGAGCTCCACCACGATCAGGATATATGCCGCGAATTCTGTCCTCTGCCCTTCTTGATTGAGTGTACCTCTGTTAGCGTCTCTATCCAGGAATCATGTTTTCTCCTTTTTTTCCCAATACCAAGTCAAGAAAAAGAATATAGCACGATCTGTACATGATTTGACATATAATTGGTTTCTTATCCTTGCCCAGTTTAAACTTGTCCTGGAACTGAATTCTTGTTCTGATGGTCATTTTTGTTTTATGTAATATCAGCAATGCAAAGAAGGTCAAGACTTTCATCCTGATCAAATCAAAGCAGTATTGCTGGATTCAGCCGGCAGCCATGGGATGATATAAGCTTCTATGGTCGACAAGGAAGACAATCTAGCCACCATTTTCAACTTCAGACTCTATCTAGTTGTCATTCTCAGACTATTTTCTGTTCCTTTTGTACTTTCTATATTTATCCAGCAGCCATTGTTTTGTGTTTTCTTTCGGAGAAACCTTGATCCAATCTTTGAAATCGAATGCTATTATTTGGATCAAGCCTTCCAAGTTCCAACATGATGTCATCAGTTGTTTTACATTACTAGGCAATTCAATGATCAATTAGTGCCTCAGCAAGAATAAGTTTTGGCAATAATAATTAACAGGGTTGGAGTGCATCTTATAACTAAAGGTGACAGCTTTTTGTTATGAATGAATGACCTCTAGTGTCTTGGACAATGCTAATTGAAACTCTTGGATGCCCATAAATTTGGAAAAGGAGTAGGCTGCGCTGGTGTCAACCAAAAGGTAAAAAGAAACCAACAAAGACAGTAACTTGAAAACAAACAATTGGTTGTGAATTACCAAAATTATGATATGCTACCATGTCCAAATGCCAGTTTAACACACACTCATTACTGCAAATAAAAAAATTATATATATAAGATGAAAAAAAGAACATCATGTTCGTACACCAAGTTATGTTGTTTGTCAAAGTTAAGTAATAAATTGAAGAAGTCATATTGATTAATCATAGTTAACTCATAAACTTCATGTAGAAAACATGTCATAGCAGTTATTGTTTTAGTGCATCTGTCATCTGTGTATGTATCAAGTGAGATTTAGTGCATCTGTGCATGTGAAGTTGACTCCAAGAAGAAGCAGCATGAACAATTTGAAATTTGTCAAAACCGACTAAACTTTGAACGAAATAGGGGTGCTCAAAACGGCTACATGGTGTCATTTCTACCCGAACTAGCCCCTTAAGAGCTTGAACTGGACAAGGCCGGTCCACAACCCGCACTCTTGGCCAGGTCAGGTACGGTTAGTACTTTAGCTCAATTGTCAGCCTTAAAATTATAGAAGAGGGTTGTTACCCCAAAAAACAAAAGGAAGGAAAAATATGAGACATTCTAGGAAAACCAGAGTCCCATAAAGGAAAACCAAATGCATCTTTGTAGATTCACAAACTGTTTCAGCACCAACATATATATATGAGCATAACTCATTATTCAGAGTCATCACAAAACAAACTTAACTAAGGCTCCTAGATAAGTAGAGCTGAAACACTATACCAACTGCAGAGAGGTAAAAAGCTCAATTTGAGCATGTTTTCAAATTTATCATATCATAAACCGCACTAACTGAGCAACCTTGATATCTGCTAACCCAACATATGAAGCATAAATGCTCTTCCTGCACTCATTTGCATGCCAGCCAAAATATGAAAAAGGAAAAACAAAACTAATTTTTCACATATGGAGGCCCTAAGATCATACTGTTTTCTTCCTAGCACAACTTTTCAGCCTCTTCTAGTCTTCTCCTTTGAATCTTTCAAAGCCGAAATTAAGGAACAAAAAGCAAAAAAAAGACCCTTTTACATTTAGTTGTGAAAATGCATGTACAAGAAAGACCTATTTGCTGTGGTGGTTGTCGATCACCAATTTAGGATCTCAGAATACTTCAGGAAGTGCCCTGCCTTCAAGAAATGACTTGAACAGAACAAGTGATCTCTCTGGTTGAGAGAAAGGAACTTCATGAGAAGCCCCTCTAACGGTGGCAAATGAAAGAATATTATCATACACTACAGTCCATCCACCAACCTAAAATGAGGAAAAAAGAGAAGAAAATGAACTTTTTGATGAAAGTAACATTAAAATTATTTATGTCATTTTACAGAATATATCAAACTAAACTTTACCTGCTGCCCTGCAAACCAAACTCTATAGGGTACAGTTGTGTTAAGCCCCATCCGTTTTGCTAGTTGATGTATGACGGTGCGGCTTCCAGTCAATGGAACAACAGAATCTTGATCCCCACTGTTGTCAAGAATAACACATTACACTACGATCTTGAATCATAAGAGATATTTCAAGAAATGATAGATCTATTTACTAACATTGGCATTAGATAGAACTCTTATAATATCGGGTTGTAGTGTATACATACCTGTAAATTAAGACTGGAATTCTCTCCTTGACAAGCAATCCTACTATAGAGATTGTTGGTATCTCTATGTCAAGTAATTGATAATCCAGAATGCTGCGGCAGCAGAAGGAAAATATTAGTGAATCCTGAAAAAATAGGTAGACCTTTAAAGGTGCAACTACAGAACTTAAAGTTTTGATACAAATTCCTTCTGAGTTTAATTGTAGCAAGTGGTTCGATGCGGACTTGCATGTCTAGCATTCTAGAGCTATGAAGAAACATATTTCATTTATTTAGCTAATCTATTTGAAGGCATTATCTGTTCTTTAGATAATGTCGCAAAAAGCAGATTCTCTTGTGCTCTATTTAGGGAACTTATGAGACTACAATATGCTAAGATTTTTTTAATAAGATCAAGTTTTTTAATTGACACTGTATTATGCTATTAGTCCCTTTTAGCATAGCAAGAAATACTGACTTGCTGCAAACATCCCATCTGCGAACTCCAACAAGCTTGGCATGAAGAGCCCTTCTAACATCTTCTCGGTTTAAGTAATTGACAGTTTTATCATCGATGCAGACATCTATCTTCTCAGCATCAGCGTTTTCCTAGTAATTAGTATCAGTAAAACATAGTCAATATAGTTCAATAAGACATTGGAGAAGCCTAACAAAATAAAACTGAGAAAGTATTGAGATATGAACACAGTTTAAGCAATGACTTACTTGGGGACATATAATTTTGGATTGAGAGAACACTGATGAGAGACAGACATCCAGGGTAACGTCATATTTATCAACGAATTTACTGGTTTCTCTACTTACTAGGCTCATGACTCTTGAACACATTGGCGATACATTGTCCCTGTAGTACTCACTCACGTAACGAGAATAATTGCAAAAAGAAGTGAACATTCTGTATGTGGAATCTGATATTAGGCCATGAGACCAGAAATATTCAGCCCTCGAGTTGAAGTCAGTAGCGAATTCCAGAACCGGATTCCCCAACTGCCATGACAAGAGAGAAAAAGAATAGGATTAAACAAGAACTAATTTTTTGATCTCGGACCCATAGGTTACGGGTTTGAGCCGTGGAAGCAGCTAGTAATGCTTGCATTAAGTTAGGCTGTCTACGTCACACCCCTCGGGGTGCGACCCTTCCCCGGAACCTATGCTTTGTGCACTGGGCTGCCCAAGTACTACAAACATCATGCATTTCATCAAATGAAACTCATTGTTAACTTAATCCTACAATTTTGGATTGCAAATGTGAATTAATAAATGAATCCATTAGGTGATACTCACTGCAACTCCTTTCAGATTGAACAACTTTTTCTTCTGGTTAAGCTCAATCATGAGCTTGGCAAGTTGAGGTACATAATGGCCTGTAATCAACATACCAAAAATATGAATAACCAAGAAAAAGAATGAAATTAAAATATGTCAGCCCGCTTCGGTACTTAGGAATTTCATGTTAATTAATGTGTCCAAGAAATGGTTACCTGCATAACTCTCCCCAGTTAAGAATAAATTGCTGTTTCTATATTGTGGGAATTTGTTGAACCAGCGTTGTAAGAACACAACATTGTCCCTAGCTTAAAAACATAAAGAAACAAAAGTGTAGCAGCTTTAGGATGTGTAGAAAAATATAGAGCAATTAACAAGTAAAAATCAGTAGCATTCCAGTATCCTTATCAAAGTTAAAGCTGCTTTGCTTTTCCTTTACACCAAAAAGAAAAGCTATTTAACTACTCTAATCAGCACAAAACGAATGGTGATGGGCATCACATGCTCATTATAGAAAAGATTAAAAGAAACAACAAAAAGAGCAAGCTTTTGGAGATCAACTTTTTAAGTTAAAATAAGAAAATCTTAACGTGCAATCCATGTTTAATGCAAATAAACAGAATGAAACTATAGTTTTAAGTAGCTAACTACCTGTTGTCACATCATTAACTGTCTCATATGAAGATGTATTAGTTGAATAAGAGAAGCCAACCCCAATTGGAGACTCCAAATACAACATATTTGCCTCTGCAATATTTCAAGAAAAGAATCATTTCTGCTGCTTAGACTGAAGATACCAAAATCATTTACAACAACAACAACAAATTCACAACAACAACAAACTCAGTAACAACAAATTCAGAATAATCACACGAGTGGGAGCTGGGAGGGTAGTGGGATATGGGAGGCTGTTTCTGGTAGATCCTCTTCAATACCAAAATCATTTTAAAAAGGGTGCACTAAGGCCCCGCTATGCGTGGGATCTGGGGAATGATAGTGTATTCTACACAGCCTTACCCTACATGCATTTCTGCATGCATTTCTGCGATTGTTTTCACAGCTCGAACCGTGAACTCCTGGTCACGTAAAAGTAACTTTACCGGTTACTGCTAAGGCTCCCCTCCACCAAAATCAACGAGGAAAAAAAAATAATGACAAAATTCATTGAATACAACAAGATTCACCTTTGTTCCAGCTGTACTTATTCTTAACAAGAACTTGTCCATTTGGTCTAAAAGGACCATTCTCAGAGAATGCACCTACACCTAAAGAAGAACAACCAGGTCCTACAAAAACAAATGCAAATACTCAAGTTTGAAACTTTATCAAGAAACCAAATGGCAAAAATTCTGATATACCCCCATTCAACCACAAAACCAAAGGCTTAGAAGCTGGATTTATTTCTGCTTCAACAAAGTAATAAAAGAGAGCTCTTTGTTTCTTATCATCAACAGTAACATAGCCTGAAAATTGTTGAAATCCCACTTGTGGTTGTCCAGGCAAAAGAATGATTTTGTCTGGTTGAGGAAATCCATTCGCAATTCCCACAAAAGCACAAAGAAGAAAGAAGAAGATAGACAATGTCATTGCTTTTGAATTTTGCAAGTTAATGTTGGAAACAAGAAAAGGAGCTAATTGAGTGAATATGGTGTGAGCTAATAGAGTTGAGCTATATACTGTGGCTTAGTGGAGGACAGAAACAGAAAGTCATGGACTTAATAAGTGGAGGGTATTAAATAAATAGCATGCCTAATACAATTTACTAGTATTATAATCAAAATGTCATATTTTCTTGTCTGTAAGCATGAAAATGTTGAGCAGAGAGGGACATGTACTAGAGACCAAAATGACCAGAGAGATAAATTGTAGAAATTCTTGATAATTAGCTGGTCCCCATATTGTCTAGATTGGTTTTGTCAGCAGATTTAGCACTCACCGAAGCAAAGAGGGGTTGTTTTCTACAAGAAATGTGAAAGTAGAGGGTGGGGACAATGGAGACCGCAGGTATTTGCTTTTGAATTTAGACCTTGTTCTAAGTTTAGTTTCCCAATAAATGAATACACGTAAAATGAAAAACCAGTATATACTCTGTCACTTTTTAGGTAAAGGTATGTTTCTTTCTCCAGAGTAGCTTTACAGTATTACTATCAATGTCTCAGTAAATGTGAGAAAATGACCAGAATAATTGTTATGTCCAGTGAAACAGAAGAATCTTTTTTAACTTCATCTTGAAGGAAAAATTACACTCCATTACAGAATCATAACAATAACAATATACACAATATATTCTTACAGTATGAGGTCTGAAAAGAGTTTGTGTGTATACAGATCTTACTTGTACCTTCTCGAGCTAGAGATGTTGTTTCCGATGAATCATCGGTTTAAAAAAAGCAATTCACATCAGGTTTGAAAAAAAAAATAGTGAAAAAATCATATGAAAACAATGAATGCAAGAACAATAACAACAACAAAAAAACGAAACAATAAGAAAACATAAGGGAAACAACATATAGTAATAAAAATTGAAGGCTAAGATAATACGATAATAATAATAATAATAATATGGAAAACACAATACTACAAAATCATCAGGTCACTTGAAACAAGTATTGGAGTTTCTTTAATGGCTTGGATATGAAAAGTCTTTCTTTTTAGTTAGAATTCTACCTATATATATTATCAATAAAGTTAATGATGTAAAAAAAATGATACTATTAGTGAAATTTAATTTATTATAATATGTTATCTTAAATCTATAACTGTTTAACAATAGAAGCAACAATGTCTCGACAAATAAGACGTGAAAAAAATATTTTGTACTTTACAGGGCATTAGTTGAACATTGGAAATTGAGAAATGATCTAGTTAAATTAATAGAAAAGGTGGATCATGCCATATACTCCCAAATCTAAAAGATCAGAGTCATCAGAGTCTAAACATTATCTTTATGTACTTATTAGGTTGAAGGGCTAATTATAGTCTTTTAACTTTGTTTGAAAAGGGTGTGTTATAATAATGAAGTATCCAAACCATCATGATTTTTCTCATTGCTTTTCACGCACTCAGAAAAAACCCATTATAGTGCTAGGTCCTTCCCCCCCCCCCCCCCCCCGAAATTAACAGAAGGAACCTTTACAAAAGTTGCATTTTTTCAAATTTCCTTTTTCCCACTTGCTCAACTACCCAAAGAAAAACAATGAAAGCCTAATGTCCTACCTCTTCCCCCCAAAACAATTGGCAAGACTTACCTTTGTAGACCTTTTGATTGGAATCAAAGCGTAACATTGAATTACATTATATTAACTCAATTTCTAGGGAGAAGTATGTTAAGGTAGCTTACTATTTGCGTCTTCATGTGTTGTTACTGGTATTCGTGTGTTGCACTAGAATATTAAACTTGTTTATTCTGTCTTAAATTTTGTATTTAAAAGATTGGCAAGATGTGAGAGTTAATGAATCGCATTAACTATAAATTATGTGAGTTATGAACACAATGCATTGTTGAAAAAAATGGAACATAATTACTTTCACACAATCTTACAACTTTAGTAGTACACCTTCAATTACTACAAGCTGTTAACACAAAGTCAAAGAGACATTGAGTTTTCTATTTCTGCTAGCTTTAACCTTCGCTTAACTAACCTTGAAAATAAGTCACCTAATCGTGCGACAAATTAAAAGTCTAACTAACCAATTAAATATATAGGAAACGACCAATGAAACTAGTCTTTAGCGCCTATAACCACGCCGCTCACGCCGTCGACAAGATTAGCTTTTCTATTTGTATTCATACAATTTACAGTACTCTTTTGTTTTGTTCTATTTTCTCGTAAAAACTTATCGCAAGGGTATTTTTATACCAAATTACATGAACTTATTATGATTAAATAATCTAATGAAGTGGGAATATATATATTAACTAATTTTGATTAAATAAGAAAAAATGTATATACAAACACATATTTTGTATTTATTGATTTGACGTAAACACTCTATATCTTCACTGAATGAATGATAAATGACTAATATAATTAGTATTTTGGAATGAAATGAATCTAAATAAGACGAAATTAATGGATATAACTCCATGGGGTGAGATTGGGGCTTAGCGGGCTGATATGTTAGCTTAATTGTCGTTTAATCCAATCCATCAAGTATTTGTGACAAATGAGAAATGTCTGCTTAGCTGCTGCTTTGATTTGACCATGTTAAAGAGAGAAATTAAAAAATATCCACATTTTATAAGTGGTAATTGAAAAATAGCCACAATTTCAAAAGTAATCAAAATTTAGCCACTTTCATGTAAGAATAAATTTGAACTAATACACTGGAGTTCCAGTATAATATATCGGTTCAGCATAATATGCTGGAAGTTCATACACAGGTGATCCAATCTCCAGTATATTATGCTGGAACTTTCCGCGTGTTAGAGTTCCAGCATAATATGGTGGAAGTTCATACACAGGTGCACCAATCTCCAGTATATTATGTTGGACCGGTCCGTGTTGCAGCAAAATAGTGGCTATTTTTTAATGACTTTGCAAACGCTGATTATTTTTGAATTACCAGTCCGAAAACTGGCTAGCCCGTGCTATGTTTACCTAATTATGTATTTGGGCTAGTTTAGCCCAATATATTAGCATTGTCTTCTACATAATTTAAAGAAAATTTTACTTCATATATGAAAGGTATATACCTTATTTATTATAAACCAAAATTATTTTAAAATATTATTTTCTATAACTACCTTTTATATTTTATAGCAAAATAGAAATTTATGATATATACTACCATTGAGGCATGCAATACGCTATTTATGTTTTTCCTCTCTCTTTCTTTGAATTAACACAAGATTCTCTCTCACTCTCTCTCTCTCTCTCTCTCTCTCTCTCTCTCTCTCTCTCTCTTTAAGCAAAATAGGTCGAATCCTCTAGGGTTACTGCAATTGAATCTCTCAACTTCGTCGATCCTCTCAAGTTTCTTATCATGTTGAAGGCTTATGGATCGTTTTTTCCCAAAAGATCGAGCTTACCCCATCTCAGTTCAATCTGCTCATGAACCTAAATCATTTGTTGAAATCTTCAGATCTGTAAGATTTCTTCCTTTGAAAATTCTCCCCATACGTGGGGTTTCTTATCTTGCTTGGTGACATACCCAATCAAGTTTGCAAACCCTTTGTGAAAGGTTACGTTACATTGTCTTCCTACGAACTGATTAAAGGCTTGCCTTATTCTTCTGGCTGTATTGTTCTTTGAAGTATTGGAGTTCTTTATTGCGACGTGTACAGTCAACACAAGGAGTCTTGGCCGGAAAATGCCATCTCCGATGAATCTTCTTATCTTATTTGCTATTTAGTCACATACAATGATACAAATATAATGTATTCTGTACAAAGTCACTCAAACACATTGTTTTTTTATAAATATTTTTTTTTCTGTATTTATGTATTTTGAAGGTCTGAATTTTTTAATATCTCTGAATACACATGTATTCATGCATATTGTACATACAGTGTAACGACCCGATCGATCATTTTGAGTTTTAGCACATCGTTCGGTGGTTTGGGGCCATGAGCAGCTTCACTTCAGGTATTATGACTTGTACGCATGGTCGAAATTGAATTTTGGAAGTTCATAGACGATTTGAAAAGAAAATTCTCATTTCGGAAGCTTTAAGCTGGAATAATTGACCAAGGTTGGATTTTTAAGTAAACGACCTCGGAATAGGGATTTGAAGGTTCAAACAAGTTCGTATGATGATTTTGGACATGGGCGTCTGTGCGGATCGGGTTTTGGACGACCCGTGTGCGTTTCAGCGCCTATTGTGGAAGTTGGCATTTTGAAAGAATACCATGAATTTGGGTTGAAGTGCATTTCAATGTTATCGATGTCCGTTTGAGATTCCGAGACTAGGAATAGCTCCGTATGGCAATTCTGGTATTGGGAGCGCGTCCGAAAGTGGATTTGGAGGTCCGTAGGTCATTTTGGGGTCATTTGGCGAAAGTTAGAAATTTGAAGATTTTTGAGAAGTTTGACCGGAAGTGGACTTTTTGGTATCGTGGTCAGATTCCGATTCCGAAAGTTGGAGTAGGTCCGTAATGTCGAATGTGACTTGTGTACAAAATTTGAGGTCAATCGGACGTGATCTGATAGGTTTCAGCATCGAATATAAAAGTTGGAAGTTCTAAAGTTCATTAAGTGAATTGGTTTGCGATTCGTTTATTTCGATGTTGTATGATGTGATTTGAAGGCTCGACTGAGTTCGTAATGTGTTTTGGGACGTGTTGGTATAATTGGTTGAGGTCTCGAGGGCCTCGGATGGAATCCGGATGGTAAACGGACCGAGTTGGGACTTGGAAGAAGGGCTGAGGGCTGGTGTCAACTGGTGTAACAGCACTTGCGAGATTTTGGCCGCGGGTGCGGAGGGCGTAGAAGAGAGATAGGAGCCGCAGAAGCAGAGCAGGGTGCCCAGGTGAAGGACCGCAGATGCGGAGTTTTGGTTGCATCTGCGCAAGAGCATAAGCGATCGGTTGAGCGCAAAAGCGGAAGGCGTCTCGCACCTGCGAAGCCGCAGGTGCGGCTACTGTTCCATAGATGCGGTGCAGTATTGTTGGAAGATGTCGGCATGGAATTTCCTCAGTTGGGTTATTTCTGGTGAGCAGGTTAACTATTGCATGGTGTTGATGAAACTTCTACGAAGAATTTTACTGGCTATCCGGTAAGAGGTCGAATATCTAAATGTGGCTAGTGATTCAAGGCGTTCATGAAATGGTTAACAAGAAGATTTTGAGGAATTTGGCGGGTCGATTGTGCAAGGTCATCTCAGTGAGGAAGAAGAAATCTTGGTAGGTTCCAGAGTTATGCAATGGTAGCTTCAAGCTAAGTGGGAGAGCCACATCACCTACGATTGGATTGCATGGTTGTCTACTTGTGAGATTTCTGGTTATCGGCATATTGGTGGGTTATTACGACTAAGGAAAGAGAACATCATCGGTAATTTGAGCAAAGAATTTGAGGAATGTGTGCTATCTTTGATCTTATCGGTTCATGTTCAGGTTTTGGGAAAACCCATAGTTATGCTTCATGTGGATGTGATGTATAAGGAGAGGAATTCAGTCGGTTGCTTCTTTGAGAGGGTGTTCATGTACCAGCAGGGCCTTAGAGTTTGATTATATTCAGGGACAAGTCAGAGCGGGTGACTCTCAACAATGGTCCTAGTAGGTTCAAAATTTAAGGTGCGGTGCCTAAGGATTTCGAGTCCGTAGTATGGTTAAGTACTGAGTTTTGGCAGCGGATTATGAAAAAGGGGACTTGGAATATTCTATGTTATCGTCGGTATGCGGTGTGGTATTTGAGGAATGGGAGAAGATAATTTTGGGTTCATAGAGGGGTTTTCAGAATAGGTATACCAGTTGAAGATGCGAATATGCGCATAAGGAGGGTATGAGATGGTTCGTGGGTTTTGGAGGCAACATGGTCTCGTGAAATAAGGTCACTCAGGATGAGTGTAGATTTGGGTTCATGATGTTTTGAATGGGGATATTATTATTCCTAAGGCAAGTCCAGAGTAAATTAGAAGAAGTCAGATTCGGTTAGCTATGGTTGAATTGGCATGATGGTGGCAATGATCAGTTCCTTCAGCGTGTTGAGTTATACATGTGATTTGTGGCGGTACATGCGAGGTTTAACGACCGCCGTAATTTATTTTATTTGGAGGCATTCGAGTATTATGGCCTGCTATGTGTAGATGGATTTCGGAAGAATTATGGTGGTTTAGACCACCACTCGAGGGTTGTATTTTCTACGGTTATGAGAATTTAGTCACGTGTGGGAATGGTTCTCCTGAAATAGGTTAAGTGAAAAGTTTCTATATGATGAAGTTTGTACCCTATTGGTGGTTCGGGAGCTATGATGAAATTTTGGTACTCTTGCGTATTGGTATGTTAGGTACAGTGAGCGACATGGAAATTGGAAGTTGAGGATCAAGGTTGCAGTTGATGTCGATAAGAATGTCACGAGCTCGGATAAGCAGGGAAGAATTCAGATGTTTAGATAAACTGGTATTGTCCTTAGCGTCACCTGAGATCGGTGTCGTGTGTAAGAGGCTTTATGTACTGACTTGCAACTTCTTGATTTGCTTTACAACATTAGTATGACCGGTGGTAAGGATGTGCAGACTTGTACCTGGTTCGGAGGGTCGTGGGAGTGTATCCCACAGAAGATTGTATAAGTGTGACATGTAGTCACTTGATTGATTAAAGATTTAAAACCAAGTATGAAAATTGTGGTACTGTCGTTAATGTGAGAAATTATGCCTGAAGGGTGCTTGGTTCATTTGATTGTGAGTTGTGGAAGTTTGTTTCGGATCCGATGGTTGTTCCTGTGTGCCATGAGAAAAAGGGCTATTGTGGGTCTTTGAGAGGCTATTTAGCCAAGCATGGCATGATCAGAATCAGTTTGAGGTCCGTGGATAGATTTAAATGTGAATGTGGGCTATATGTCGGGTCGAATGTGCTCATCTCAGCATGGTGTTGTTTTTGGAAGGGTCTTCGGGCTTTCGATGTTATTCCTGTCGTCAGCTATCCCGTATAATCTATATTATACCAAGTGGGTTGTGAGGTGGTTTGATTATTCGCACTCGTATTGAGATCCCGTATGGTTTGTGGTATTATGTGAGCAGGATGGCTCTCGAGATGCAGGTCATATATCGCACCTTAGTGGTGTTGAGTTTTGTAGCGCGTGCTGCTACCCGTCTCCCCAGGATTTGTATTATGCACTTGGCGTGCTTATGGTTGATATTCGGGCATTTCGTGTGTATGAGCGCTACGACTCGATGTGTGTCTTCTTTAGATTATTATGGTTGGATCGGGTGGCACGCCGCCACAGACATGTTGATTGGATCGGGTGGCATGCCACCACGGGTATCATGGTTGGATCGGGTTGCACGCCGTAACGGTATCATGTGTCGATCGGGTTGCACGCTGCAATAGTGTGTTATTGAGTACAGTTTTCCATGTTTATTATTGCATGTTTTGCTTCTCATTTCCTGAGGAAGGTTCATAACATCCTTCTTGTGGTTTAATTAGCTATGTGGGTTGAGTAACTCTTTCCAGAGTTCGTTTTTCCTTATGTACCGCATTCAAGTGTGTGGATTGTGGGCACATTGTGGCATCATATGAGACTTTTGGCAGTGTCTGAGGTGGCTTATTGCCTGAGAAGCTTGTACTGGGTGAGACGAGATTATTGGACCAAGGATCAGTACGATCAGATTTATATGAAGCATATTAAAGAGTAAATATTATTATTCAGTCCAGAATGAGGTAATGGTTCTTGTCGGGAGGAGAGACTCCATAAATTGTAATTCGGCAGGTGGCTATGAGTTCTACACATCTTCTTTGTCGTGGCATTCAAGAATTAGAACAAGACTTATATGTGTCATGAGGTGTGTTGTAAGCATCAGATTCGTGGAATTTCAGCTATCGTTGTCAGAGGATGTTATTATGGTCATGTGAATGATACGGTGCATGGTGTGTATTCAGTGAGAGTATACAATCACATATTGGTACATCGTGTAGTGATTGATACAATGTTCGTATGTTGGAAACAAGCCTGGTGGAGAATTTCGGATGTTGGAATTTGACTCTAAGACTTGCTTGACTAAATAAGGAGAAAGATCTTCAGATTGGCTCAAGCTAATGTGCTCAGCTGGGTTGTGGTGGCACGGGTAAGTGCACGAGGTGTTAAACAGTGATTTCATACAACTCCAGCGCAGTTCTTAGCACGTTCGAGGACGAATGTATGTTTAAGTGGGAGAGAATGTAATGACCCGAGCGGTCATTTTGAGCTCTAGCGCATCGTTCGGTGGTTTGGGGCCATGAACAACTTCACTTAAGATATTATGACTTGTACACGTGGTTGGAATTGAATTTCGAAAGTTCAGAGACGATTTGAAAAGAAAATTCTCATTTCGGAAACTTTAAGCTGGAAGAATTGACCAAGGTTGAATTTACAAGTAAACGACCTCAGAATCGGGATTTGGAGATTCCAATAGGTTCGTATGATGATTTTGGACATCGGCATATGTACGGATTGGGTTTGGACGACCCGGGTGCGTTTCAACGCTTATTGTGAAAGTTGGCATTTTAAAAGAATTTCATGAATTTGGGTTGAAGTGCATTTCAATGTTATCGATATCTGTTTGGGATTCCGAGACTGGTAATAGATCCGTATGGCGATTCTAGTATTAGGAGCACATTCGGAAGTGGATTCAGAGGTCCGTAGGTCATTTTTGGGTCATTTGGCGAAAGTAAAAAATTTGAAGGCTTTTGAGAAGTTTGACCGAAAGTGGACTTTTTGGTATCGGGGCCGGATTCCGATTCCATAAGTTGAAGTAGGACCGTAATATCGAATGTGACTTTTGTGCAAAATTTGAGGTCGATCGGACGTGATCTGATAAGTTTCGACATCGAATATAGAAGTTGGAAGTTCTAAAGTTCATTAAGTGAATTGGGTTGCGATTCGTTATTTCGATGTTGTATGATGTGATTTGATGGCTCGACTGAGTTCGTAGTATGTTTTGGAAAAAAGGTGGTATAATTGGTTGAGGTCCCAAGGGCCTCGGATGGAATCCGGATGGTAAACGGACCGAGTTGGGACTTGGAAGAAGGGCTGAGGGCTGGAGTAACTGCACCTGCGAGATTTTGGCCGCAGGTGCGGAGGGCGTAGAAGCGAGATAGGAGACGCAGAATCAGAGCAGGGCTCCCAGGTGAAGGACCGCAGGTGCGGAGTTTTGGCCGCATCTGCGCAAGCGCAGAAGCGAAGGGTTGAGCGCAGAAGCGGAAGAAGGCGCAGAAGCGGAAGGGGTCTCACACCTGTGAAGCCGCATGTGCGGCTACTGTTTCGCAGATGCGGAAATGACGCTGGGCAGAATGGTTTTAAGAGCGAGATTTGGCTCTTCTTCTCTCATTTTCTCACTTGGTTGGGGCGATATTGGAGAGCTCCAAAGGGAGATTTTCATTAAGCAACACGTGGCAAGTGATTCCCACTTATTATAATATAAATACATGGATTCTTTGAAGATTTAAGCATGAAAATTAGTAGAAATTGTGGGGTTTTGGTAAAAAACCTAGAATTTGGTATTTTGGATTTTGACCGCGAATTTGGGCATGGAATGAGAAATAAATTATATATTCGAGTTCGTGGTGTCATGGGTAAAGTTTATCTTCGAAAAATTCCGGAATCCGGGTACGTGGGCCCGAGGGTGATTTTTATCGACTTTTCAAACGGAGTTAGGAATTGTTATATATTGGATTATGATAAGTATTAGAGTGTATATTTATGGATTTGCATGTTTATTCACTAGTTTTGGAGTGTTGGGCATCAGTTTGAGTTATTGGAAGGGCTTGGGAGTTGGTAATGAGACTTCAGAGCGAGGTAGGTCTTTTTTCTAACCTTGTGAGAGAGAATTTACTCCATATGGGAACTTAATTAATATGTGTTATTATTTGTGGGGGCTACGTACGCACGAAGTGACGAGAGTCCGTACGTAGCTACTATCCCTGTTTATATCTGGGTAATTTTAGGTTTACACCATACTTTGTGAACACCGTTATTTGATTATATTTGTTAATTATATCAAATGAAATTAAGTCGAGGAATTTAAGGATTTAAAAGCTTCAAGTTGAATTGTCTTTATTTTGAAAAGAATCAAGAAAGAGTTATGATTTATTGATAATTTATATTTGATCGCGTCGCATATATGATTCGCAAACGGGGTATTTCTTCTACTACTCTCATGGGAGCGGGTCATTCGCCTCGGCAGGTTAATAGATCTTTATTTTTAAAAGAATCAAGAAATAGTTATGATTTATTGATAATTTATATTTGACAGTGTCGCATGTATGATCCGTGAGCGAGGTAATAGATGCATCTATGGTTCGTGCCGTTCGACCCTCACCAGTGCACAGTTTACATTTATGTCGGATTAGGGCCGAACGTCCTCGGTGAAATTCCCTTTTTATAGTTGGTATAAATTCATTATTTAAAAGATTGTTTGGTTTAAATGAAGGGAGTGATTTGGATTCTTAAATATGGTGATGAATTGTTCAGTTGTTTCTTGTTCTGAGTTTTATTGTTATATATATCATGCTTAATTAGAACTTCATATTATCATATTGTTGGCCCTTAGTAAGAGTCGAAGTCGACTCCTCGTCACCACTTCTTTGAGGTTAGGCGGAATACTTACTGAGCATGCGTTGATTTACGTACTCATGCTACACTTGTTGCACGCTTTTGTGCAGGTGCATATATGTCCGGTGGCCTTGTGGGTGCATAGGCGCGGTTATTGGGGGGATTTAGGTGAGCTGCATTCCACGTTTGAAGTCCGCAAACAGCATAGTCTCTTTTAGAGTATTTATATTTTTCTGTCCAATTTATATTCCGGACAAATGTTGTATTTTATTTTATATTTCTAGTTGATGCTCATGCACTTGTGACACCGAGTTTTGGGCGATTATGGATTGCACTGTATTGGAATTTTTAAAGATATTATTATTTATTTTGTAAACTTCGTCTTTTACTATTTAATTGAAGGAAATTTGATTTCAAAAATATTAAAATGAGAACCAAATGTATTTTGGTTTGGGTCTGGCGTCATCACGACCTTTAATGGATTTTGGGTCGTGACATACAGTATGCATGAATACATGATATAAATATTGAAATACACTGAATACAAACATTAAAATAGAACAAAATATAAATAGTGAATACATTTAATTTTAAAATACAGTGAAATACAGTTGTCATGACCCAAATCTACGTGACCGGCACCCGGCACACTGTTTTACTCGTGCGAACCAACCCATATGATACACCCAAACCATATGCATGAAAATCAATTTAACTGCGGAAACTCTTTAAAAATTTTATATTTTTTCAAGTTAAATAATGGGAAAATTTTCCAATTCAAAATCATACACGAAACCTCTCATAATCATAACAATGAATATAAGTAAAATAAATATCTTTTTATGTATGTCGCGTACAATCCCGTTACTACAACTTTTCACAACTATCCATGGATCCTCTATACCAAGGAATAGAACTAAGCACTTGGGTTAATGCCCGACTAATATAAATTAAGAAAATAACATGATAGCTACCACGAAATAGGAGTCGTGTCTCGCCATATACCTTAGGAAGAGAGTCATCCTAGCCCTGTTTGTATACCACGTATCATACCTCATCGTGAAACATGCAAAGTAAGTGGGGCCTTGGAGGAGGCCCTTATAGGCTGAGTACAGCACATCGGCACTCAATAAGTGTCATAGACTCTCTCTAACTCAAGTTCCTGGGACAAGATTTTACAAAACTTATGCAACCAATATTGGACATAAAGTGATAAAGAGTTTTATAAATTATGCTCTTTATCATTTTAAATAAAAGAAAAGTAAAATGTATGCCATGGTATAAAGTTTTAGAACGTCTCTATCAACCCAAGATTTTAATAGAAATCATCTAAAACCATTTCAATCTCATTAAGTCAATCATATAAAACCACTTCAATCTCATTAAGTCAATCATATAAAACAATTTCAATCTCATTAAGTCATTAAAATTATTTTCGGCTCCTTAGGTCTAAACATAAGAAATTTTCCTTTTACTTTTCACCGGGAGTACTATATCGACACCGAAATAATGAACAATTACTAGGTGATCATCCTAGAAATAAGTATTTGACCCTACTTGTCTGGGCGGCTTCCCGTAGTACCGTACGAGTCGACTTAACCTCATTACTTTAAGTAATGATCATCTGCCCTCTTTATCACACAAACCTCGGCTTTGCCTTGGAATGTGTCCCTACATCGACACATGTAGTTTCATGGCCACGAACTTAACATTCGAACCAATTTTGGTGGTCTCCACTAGTAACTCCCAAAATATTTAACATATCAAAATAGATTCATAGCGTACTTGCCTCAAAGAATCTATTTTTATCAAATCATAATTTTCATAGCCAATACAAACCATTTGAACAAAATCAAATGAATGACCTTTTTCACGTTAAACCCTTTAGCAATTAACATCAATCTAAAGATACAACAAGTGCTTCCTTTGTTGAAATTTCAAAAGATAAACTTTTTCATGAAAACATATATTTAGCGCTCAAGCATTTTATACTCTTATAAAAAAAAATAAGTTTTCATAAAACTTATAAGAATTTCCATAGGTGTCATTTTGCCAACAGTTTTGAAAACAAGATTTTTATAAATTTACATGATACTTCATAAGCAACAATTTAGAAACACATGGTGACATCTTTTCCGCTTGTCCCCACAAGTACGGATGTACATTTACAAATAATACAATGTATCAACTTAAGACATGCTTTTAAAAAGATTCCCTCAAGAAGAGTAAGTCTTAATCAACTTACCTCAACCTTCAAGCTCCAAAAATACTACAATGTTTCAATTGATTAAAATGCCCAAATATCGCCCACAATTCAATATCTACCATTAGCTATCCCAACTACACCAAAACAAATATGAAAAGATTCATAAATATCCATTTAGGCTTCACAATTCGGCAACAAGCCTTCAACCATCCCAAAATATCCAATAGGCTCACCTATTAGCCTATTCAATTTCATTCTTATCATTTAATACTTATTTGGAGTCATTAATAATACTACGTTAATTATCCAACATCATCAAGCCACTATTCACTGTCTTCTCCAACAAAATCCTAGGTTCAAGAACACCCATTTCAAAAACTAGTGTTGCATCTTGTCCAAATGGTGATTCCCTATTCAATTCGTTCATCAATTAAGTTATCAAATCTATTGGAATCATTAGAAACTCAAAACAATTTCATCTATATCAATTCATCAATACTCATCTTCTTCTTTGCTCGAAATATCATTTTCAAGGCCCACCCTTAGGGTTCATACAATATCTCATTACAATTTCAAATAAAACTCATAAAGATGCTACCCATACTCCAATATGACATATATATGAAGCTCACATGAAGAGATTATCTCTTGGTGAAAGAATCTCACTTTTCCTCTTTTTGATGTTCTTGAAGATTCAACCCATTTTATATGGATTTGATCCATAATAGTGTTAGTGTTATCACTAAATAATGTAATATAATCATCCTTGTACCAATATAACTTACCTTGAAGTGTATCAATGGAGGAAGAGCTCCTACCTCTCTCTAGAAATCAAATCCAAGCTGAAGAACTAACTCTTTCTCTCTCTAAGCCCCTTATTTTACCATAAACCATTCTTAATGTACATCATACATATATTATCATGATCAATTGATATCATTCATATTATTAGTCATTTTCATACCCGAATTAATATAATTAGCACCCACCAATCTTTTTAATGGTCTTAAAATACTTCAAAATTTTCCGGAGAAAAAATACATATTTTAATTAATTAAACATTAAATGTACTTAATCATATACTCCCTCCATTTCAATTTATGTGAACCTATTTTCTTTTTAGTCCGTGCCAAAAAGAATGGCCCCTTTCCTTATTTGAAAACAACTTACCTTTATGCAATGATTTATAGCCACACAAAACATACGTGCCTCATTTTACACCACAAGTTCAAAAGTCTTCTCTCTTTTCTTAAATTTCGCGCCCAGTCAAATGAGTTCACATAAATTGAAACGGAGGGAGTATCAAAGAATCAAAATTTAAATTTATCAATAGAGAGACCAAATACGCTATTATCTCTATTCACAAACCATTAGTAGAGTTGCGTGGGAGTAATTGCACCTCTAACCTCACCATGGTGATGGAGACTTAAATTTCCAACCCCCCCAAAAAATCTTTATTCTTTATTTACGGCCTTATTTTCTTAAAACAAATATGTATAACCTGAGAAAAGTAGAACAAAATTAAAAAATAAACTATCCACCGCACTTCTAATTTCAAACTTATTCTAATCCAAAATCACTCCAGTATGCAATTTTTTAAATTTGTTTATTACAAATTTTAACAACTTACATCTATTTAAAGAATAAAATTAAAACATATGCAAGAAAACACCTGGATTTTTGGTGTAACAATTTCAAATAATTATCTGGTGATAAATATTTCAAAATAAAATGATTTGGGCCGAATGTGGATAAACGAATTGGGCCTTATCATTCAAACTCACTAGCCCAAAACCATAACGGCCCATCTTTAATTTACGCGCGATCTTCTTATTCAGCTAAACTTCCCATTTTCAAATTAGCTGCGAACTCGTTTCTCCGGCGAAGTCGACGTAAGTTCCCTTCTTTTTTTCTCTCTCTACCTTCAGCTAGATTTTTTCTTTCAATTCCTTCAGCTAATTTCCTCTTCAGTATTCCTCTAGAGATAAACACCCTAGTCCATTTTTAGAAATGATTTGATTTTGCTTGTTAACGAAGAAGTGAATTGGCAAAATTATAGAATTTAAGTTAATTGTTAATTTCATGACTACTAATTCCATCAATTATCCGATCTTATTTCTCGATGTTAACTACCTTTTTTTTTTTTTTTTTTTTTGCAATGAAGAATCGTAGAGAAAATTTTGAAGCGAATTTACTCGGTTCTCTTTAACTCACAAGTATGAGAAATGATTTTATTTTTCTGAATCTAAAAGTTTGAGCGTACATGAATTTCTATTTTCTTCAGCCTTGGAATGTACTGCTGTTTCCATTTTGTGTAGTTCCGATTAAGAGTAATCCTATTCTTTTTCTTAGGCGGTCAGAATTGCAATTTCTGTAATTTTTCTAACGATTTTGGCCATATTTTTGTCTCTACATTGATCCATAGCTTGTTCTGATGAAAGTGTGTATACGGTTGAAATAGATTTCGGCTTTAGCACGTCCGATCGAGTTCGAGCGATGATTTATCGAAGTAATATCCCGAAGGTGGAACAAACTAACCTTGAACCTGGGGAGGCCGATCCGCGTCGAGTCGATATCATTATCGAGCTCGAATCAAAATCGAACCATGATGCAGAGTAGATCCATCATGCTGATAATCCAGAGACCAACCAACATTGACCTCGAATCAATTCGAGGGCTCGAGCTCGAACCAAGATCACGAGTTCGAGCCGAAATCAAGCTCAAACCAAATCGATGGTTCTAAGCAAGATCGAGCTCGCAGACAAAAGCCATTACAATCCCACTAGAGAGAATCTTGGTAGAAACTATGGGAAAATTGACTTATCATGAGTCTCCCACTGAATGCTTATTTTATTATGCTTAGAGCCAAATCCCTCCACTATAAAAGGGCTTGGGGTACTATTTCTGTAGGACAAGTCCCAGAGAGACTTACATTGTAATAAAAGTGCTACATTTTTCTACAGGAAAGAATTGTTCTTTCAGATTTCTTACATTGATTCTATTTGTTCAATCCTAAGATTCATTGTTCCTGACAACCTTATCTATTTCGCATTCTCTACAATCTATGTTTATATTTCTATTGATCCATACATTTTGTGTTAAGTTACGCCACATATCCTCGGAACTGCGTATAAATTCAACTCTATCCATTTTTCGGGTAAACAGTTTGGCGCCCACTGTCGGGCCGAGGATAATAGTGGTTATTTTGATACAAATCTGAAAAGACACTCCATTGTGCTTTGCACTTATTTTCGAAAACATTTTGAATTTCGGATCAGCTACGAATAACCACCAATCAAATGGCTTCGCCGATCAATTACGAAGTCGGCCTTCAAGATGAAACCAACAACTTGGCACCCGGGGCCGGAAGGCCAATTAACGATGGCACCGAGGCTCGAATCGAAGTACCCAAAATTCGAGCCGAAATACCATTGGATGCCAATTCACAAATAGCTTTGGAGGTGAATCAGCGCTCCGAACCGGAAAGAAGCATTCAGAGCGGTACTCGATCCGTAGCCCAAGACACCCAAAACGCGGGAGAAATCGGGGCCAGCTTACGTATGATCTTCGAGATGCTACAAGCCCAACAAGTAGCGATAGCTCAGCTACAGAGCCAGACTCGAGCACAAAGCAGACCGGATACCAATCCACTTCGAGAAGTCACCCCAGAACAAAGCCCGCCATAGTGAAATCTAACGAGCAAGAATCGGGGACTACTCCCGGAATTACTAAATTGCTCAAGGAACTCACAAAACGAGTCGAAGCCAACGACAAGAGGGTGGAAACGTACAATGCCAGGGTCGATCAAATCCCGGGGGCTCCACCAATGATAAAAGGGGCTTGATTCGAAAAAATTAATACAAAAGCCTTTTCCGTCGAGTGCGGCACCGAAGCCAATCCCCAAAAAATTCCGTATGCCCGAAATTCCCAAATATAACGGTACGACCGATCCTAACGAATATGCCACCTCTTACACATGTGCCATAAAAGGCAACAATTTGGAAGACGATGAGATCGAATCTGTGTTGTTGAAAAAGTTCGGGGAGACCCTCTCAAAGGGAGCGATGATCGAGTACCACAATTTACCGCCGAATTCCATCGATTCTTTTGCTATGTTAGCAGATTCATTCGTAAAGGCACATGCTGGTGCCATAAAGGTTGCAACAAGGAAATCTGACCTCTTCAAAGTAAAGCAAAGGGAGGATGAAATGCTGAGGGAATTCGTATCCCGATTTCAAATGGAACGTATGGAATTACCCCCGGTCACAGACGATTGGGCCGTACAAGCTTTCACCCAAGGGTTGAACGAGCTAAGTTCGACAACATCACATAGGCTGAAACAAGATTTGATCGAGTATCCGGCGATGACTTGGGCGGATGTGCACAACCGATACCAATCGAAAATTAGGGTCGAGGACGATCAGTTGGGAGCTCCGTACGGACCCGTTCATCAGAACAAGACGGTTACTAAAAACCAAAAGGAGATCGACAGAGAACAAAGGTCGAACAGAGACCGATATCGACCGTACGTCGCAGATCGGGTGAACAATAGTTCAGCACACAATGCAGTTCGGAATAATCGAAGGATTGCTCGAGGACAAAATTCTCGGGGGCTTATGAGTAAGAGCGGCTTCGATAAATACGCCAATCCTATAGAAGCACCTCGATTATCAGAATATAACTTCAGCGTTGGCGCATCCACTCTCGTGTCAGCCATCGGGCGCATCAAAGACACTAAATGGCCTCGACCCATGCAGACCGATCCTGCCCGAAGAAATCCCAACCAAACGTGCGAATATCATGGTACCCATGGCCACAGAACGGAAGATTGCAAGCAACTAAGAGAGGAAATAGCTCGCTTGTTTAACAAAGGAAACCTTCAGGAGTTTCTGAGTGATAGGGCGAAGAACCATTTTAAAAGCAGGGATTTCAGCAAGCAAAACGAGCAAGAAGAACCGCAACACGTCATCCATATGATCATCGGCGACATCGATACCCCTCACGGACCAGTACTTAAACGCAGTAAAACATCGATGGTGAGGGAAAAGCGATCTCGGACTCAAGATTACGCACCCATGGGGACTTTGTCCTTTGATGATGAAGATGCAGAGGGGGTCATCCAACCTCATAACGACGCACTGGTAATATCCGTACTCATGAATAAAAGTAAAATTAAGCGTATGTTAATCGATCCAGGTAGCTCGGCCAACATCATCCGATTGAAGGTGGTAGAACAGCTCGGCCTACAGGAATGGATCGTATCCGCAACTCTGGTCCTAAACGGGTTCAATATGGCATGCGAAACCACAAGGGTGAGATAATCCTACCAATAAATGTGGCCGAAACCATCCAGGAAACGAAGTTTCACGTGATCGAAGGCGATATGAGATATAACGCCCTTTTCGGAAGGCCATGGATCCACAACATGAGAGCTGTGCCTTCGACCCTACACCAGGCACTCAAATTTCCGACATCGGGAGGTGTCAAAACGGTGTACGGAGAACAGCCAGCCACAAAGGAAATGTTCGCCGTCGACGAAGCTAAACCAATGTCCTCACTTTCGCCGATAAAAGGATCGGGCCCGGAAGGAGAACGTGACACCAAATAGCAATCACAGACATCGGCTTCGACCCAGCCAGACAACCAGAAAATCGAAGAGGATGATGATCAAAGGGTCCCTCGATCTTTCGTGATTCCCGATGACTCCGAAGCCACCAAATCAACAATCGAGGAGCTAGAGCAAGTCATATTGATCGAGCACTGGCCCGAGCGAAAGGTATACTTGGGAACGGGGTTGAGCCCCGAACTCAGGAAGAAACTCGTTTAATTTCTTATCGATAACATCGATTGTTTTTCCTGGTCCCATTTAGATATAACAGGGATCCCGCCGGACATAACGACGCATCAGCTAAGTCTGGACCCCAGGTTCAGACCGGTGAAGCAAAAGAGAAGACCCAGTCCGGGAGAAAGCATGCATTCATAAAGGGCGAGGTAACCAAGCTTCTCAAAGTAGGGTCCATTCGGGAGGTGAAATATCCCGAATGGCTGGCCAACGTAGTTGTAGTCCCTAAAAAAGGGAACAAACTTAGAATGTGTGTGGACTATAAGGATTTGAACAAAGCAGTCCCCAAAGATTCCTTTCCGCTGCCCAACATCGATCGCATGATCGATGCCACGACCGGCCACGAGATCCTCACTTTTCTCGATGCCTATTCCGGTTATAATCAAATCCAGATGAACCCGGAGGACCAGGAAAAGACTTCATTCATCACCAAATATGGAACGTATTGTTATAATGTGATGCCTTTCGGGCTAAAAAACGCAGGGGCTACTTACCAACGCCTAGTAAATAAAATGTTTGAAGAACAAATAGGAGAATCAATGGAAGTTTATATTGATGACATGTTAGTTAAGTCCCTGCGCGCAGAGGACCATTTGACTCATTTGCAGGAAAACGTTCGAGATTTTGAGGAAATACAACATGAATCTCAACCCCGAGAAATGTGCTTTCGGGGTCGGATCGGGCAAGTTTCTCGGCTTCATGGTGTCACATCGGCGAATAGAGATTAACCCCGATAAAATCAAGGCCATCGAAGACATCGTCGTTGTGGACAGCGTGAAGACCGTACAAAGGCTAACGGGTCGGATTGCAGCCTTAAGCCGGTTCATCTCAAGATCATCTGACCGAAGTCGCAAATTTTTCTCTCTACTAAAAAAGAAGAGCGATTTTGCTTGGACCCCGGAGTGCCAACAAGCATTAGGGGAACTAAAGCGATATGTATCAAGCCCACCACTACTTCACACTCCAAAAACAGACGAAAACTTTATTTGTACTTGGCAGTATCGGAAGTCGCCGTAAGCGGTGTCCTAGTTCGAGAAGAGCAAGGTACGCAATTCCCCGTCTATTATACGAGTCGAACCTTAGGAGAAGAGGAAACTAGATATCCGCTCCTAGAAAAATTGGCACTTGCACTGATAAGCGCCTCAAGAAGGTAAATGCCGTACTTTCAATGTCATCCCATATGTGTGTTAACCACTTACCCGCTTCGTAATATTTTGCACAAACCCGAGTTATCAGGCCGACTGGTCAAATGGGCCATCAAACTCAGTGGGTACGATATCGAATATCAACCCCACACGGCCATCAAGTCTCAAATTTTAGCAGACTTCCTGGCCGATTTCACGCCAACCCTCGTACCCGAAGTTGAAAAAGAACTGTTGAAATCAGGTACATCATCGGGGGTATGGATCCTTTTTACGGACGGGGCTTCGAACGTAAAAGGGTTTCTTGCCGGATCCCTAGTAGGAATGTTTGTTTGCATCACGTGCATTTGACTTTGGAGGCTCAACACAGGGGTTGGGTCTGTCTAGGACAGGTGTACCAAAAAATGAAAATGACCATTGAAGCCAATTGCGACTCCTTGCTGGTGATGAGTCAAGTAAACAAAACCTTCGAAGTTCGAGAAGGTAGAATGCAAAGGTATTTAGATAAACTGCTTGTCACTTTACACCATTTCAAACAGTGGACTTTACAACATATACCAAGGGAGCAGAATAATGAGGCCGACACGCTCGCGAATTTGGGGTCGTCGGTCGAGGTAGATGATTCAGGCCCGGGGAATGTTGTTCAACTTTCGAGATTGGTAGTCGAAGAAGGTCACGCCGAAATAAATTCTACAAGCTTAACCTGAGATTGGAGAAACAAGTATATTGAATACTTGAAAAGCGAAAAACTCCCATCGGACCGTAAAGATTCCGGAACCTTACGGACTAAAGCAACTCGATTCACGTTGCCTTCGGACGGAACTCTGTACCGAAGAACGTTCGATGGACCGTTGGCAGTATGCTTGGGTCCGGGAGATACCGTTTACATCCTACGGGAAGTGCACGAGGGTGCTTGCGAGAATCACTCTGGAGCCGATACACTAGTTCAAAAAATAATCAGAGCAGGGTATTATTGGATCGATATGGGCAAAGATGCGAAGGAATTTGTTCGTACATGTGACAAATGTCAAAGGTTTGCACCGATGATCCACCAACCCGGAGAGCAACTCCACTCAGTCCTATCCCCATGGCCATTCATGAAGTGGGGAATGGATATCGCCGACCCTCTGCCATCGACCCCAGGTAATGCCAAATTCATTTTATTTATGACTGACTATTTTTCTAAATGGGTTGAAGCGCAGGCGTTCGAAAAAATAAGAGAGAAAGAAGTTATAGACTTTATTTGGGATCATATCATATGCCGATTCGGCATACCCGCCGAAATAGTGTGTGACAATGGAAAACAATTCGTTGGCATCAAAGTAACAAGATTCCTCGAAAACCACAAGATAAAAAGGATACTATCAACGCCATACCACCCCATTGGGAATGGACATGCCGAATCAACGAACAAAACTGTCATTCAAAGCTTAAATAAGAGGTTGAACGACGCTAAAGGGAAATTGAGAGAAATCCTGCCCGAAGTCCTTTGGGTATATCGGACGCCGTCGAAATCCAGTACGGGGGCAACCCCATTCTCCTTAGTATATGGGTCCGAAGCATTGATACCAGTCGAAGTTGGTGAACCCAGTCCAGATTTCGATTCACGATGGAAGAATCAAATAACGAGGCCATGAATACCAGCCTCGAACTATCGGACGAAAGACGAGAAGCTGCTCTCGTCCAATTGGCCGCACAAAAGCAGCGAATCGAAAGATATTATAACCGAAGAACCAAGCTCCGCCATTTCAAGCCCTGGGACTTAGTGTTAAGAAAAATTACCTTCAATACCCGAAATCCGAACGAAGGAAAACTAGGACTGAATTGGGAAGGACCATATCAGGTGCTCGAGAACATCGGAAAGGGATCGTACAGGCTCGACATTATAAACGGCAAACAGTTATCAAACAGCTGGAATGTATCACGTCTAAAACGGTACTATTGCTAAGGTACAGCCTTTCCATATTCGTTTATATCTCAAAACTGACCCCTGCAGAAGTCCGAACAAGGCTAAGATGGCTCTCTCGCTTGAAAGCACGCGTTGCACTCTTTTTCCCTTAGACCAGTTTTATCCCAAATGGGTTTTTCGGCAAGGTTTTTAATGAGGCAACCATTGATCATGCAACATTTACAACAAACTCCGATGCCGCAAGAAAGTTATTTCACAACAACAGGGTTCCAATAGGAAAAATTGTAAGAGCCAAATGGTCGAAGCGAACCATGCTCATATAGATAGGCCCGAACCCAGGCGCGTAATAGCGTGCGAAGAAAGTTCTCTTCTTTATCAGCTTCTTATATCCAAGGAAAATTCTTCTATTTTGGGATTTATTATGCAATCTGAATTAAGATAAACTCGGCCACTAAGCCTACGGGCTACTTTTATTTCGAGTTCGAGCAAACACTCACTCGACCATTATGCCTACGGGCTATTTTTATTTCGAGTTCGAGCAAACACTCACTCGACCACTAAGCCTATGGGCTACTTTTATTTCGAGTTCGAGCAAACACTCACTCGACCATTACGCCTATGGGCTATTTTTATTTCGAGTTCGAGCAAACACTCACTCGACCATTACGCCTACGGGCTATTTTTATTTCGAGTTCGAGCAAACACTCACTCGACCATTACGCCTACGGGCTATTTTTATTTCGAGTTCGAGCAAACACTCACTCGACCATTACGCCTACGGGCTATACTACTTCGAGTTTGAATCATTCACTCGACTAAGCCTACGGGCTATTTTTATTTCGAGTTTGAGCAAACACTCACTCGACCATTACGCCTACGGGCTATTTTTATTTCGAGTTCGAGCAAACACTCACTCGACCATTAAGCCTACGGGCTACACTACTTCGAGTTTGAATCATTCACTCGACTAAGCCTATGGGCTATTTTTATTTCGAGTTCGAGCAAACACTCCACCATTACGCCTACGGGCTATTTTTATTTCGAGTTCGAGCAAACACTCACTCGACCATTACGCCTACGGGCTACATTTCTTCAAGATCGAACCATTGACAACTAATAAGCCTAAGGGCTACATCGTTCCAAGTTCGAGTAAGCGCTCGCTCGGTTACAGAGGCTACGAAGTCCAAATTTGATCAAGTTGTTTAAATCATTGTGAAAACATTCATAAAGCGTGAATAAAGTCCTCACAAGACAGGAAACAAAAACAGAAGCAAGTCGGCAAAAAGGGAGATATGTCTATATACAGATTTATCTGCATGGATGATTACAACGTAAAAACTAAGAACTAAACTTCTCGGTCAGGAGCGGTCTCTTCTTTATCGGCCTCCACCCCCGTTTTCGGATCCTTTCTTGCTCCCATCGTCATCGTCATCGCCATCAGAAACCAGAGCTTCAGCATCGGCTTCGAGTTCTTTGGCCCTTTTTATCTCTTCAGCGAGATCGAAGCCGCGAGCATGGATCTCCTCGAGAGTTTCCCTTCTAGATCGACACTTAGCAAGTTCGGCGACCCAATGCGCTCGAATATCGGCGGACTCGGCTGACTCTCTTGCCTGAACTTGGGCAGCTTCAGCATCGGCCCGATAAACGGCCACGAGCCTTGGAAAGTACAAAGGCCAACCGAGCCTCAAGCTCCTCAATTCTTCTTGCTTGAACCAGGCCTTTTTCCTTCATTTTCTGAAGATGGGTTTCGGACGATGATAACTGGGCTCGAGCAGTCTCTTTTTCCGCAGCAAAGCGGTCCATACCTTCTTTCCATCGCAAAGACTCCGTTCTTATCACGTCAACCTCCTCACGAAGCTTCCCGATCATCTCGATTTTTTGCTGCAGCTGTGAGACCGAAATGTTAGTTATCGTTCCGGTATCAAGCCCATAGGCTTTCAAAAAGCATCATTACCTGCTCAGACAAATCGGTCTGGTCTCGTTAAGCCTTGGCCAGCTCAGTTCGGAGGTCTTTTATTTCCTCTTCTCTCTGCCCTAGGGAAAGTCTGAGGGAGTTCCCCTCGTTAGTAGCCCGTTGTAGGTCGGCCGCGTATCGATGCAGCTCATTCTGGGATCGAGAACATTGTTCTCGATGAACTGCCGCTGCCTACAAAGAAACAAGAAGTGGAGTTAACGAAAAACGAACAAAAAGATAGTACCGACAAAATATTTTTAAAAGCTCACCTGATTCAAAGCCTGCCGCAACCCGTGAAAAAGATCCGATTCATCACCAGCACCGGCAACGTCCTCAATACCGGTAAACAGGCCGCGAAAGGGATCTCCTTCATCGTGAGGCCTGTCTAGATCGAGGGCTCCCAGAGTTTGAGCTTCCCGAATCACCCCTGCGGAAAAAGCGGGAAAGGTAGGCGAATCCTCGATTGCTGCTGCCCAGATGAATCGCCTGGAGCGTTCTCCGCGGTTCGAGGGCCTCTTCGGTCATATCCCCTACCGGTTGACTCCGATGAGATGCGTCTTCGATATCCGAGAGTTCAATGACTCTACCCGAATCTTTCTCCAGTATATCTTCAGTTCGAGGCAGAGCCTCATGGAGCATCATCGATCCAGCCAGCGATGAGGCATCGGTGGTTCTCTTCGTTCGGACCGCCAGCGCGGACTCATTGTTCTCTTCTTCTTCTTCTTCTTCATCTCCATCTTAGACGCTGAACGGATTTCACGGTCAAAGGAATGACATTCTTATTCGGCTTACGAGCCGTCCTCTTCTTCGGTTTTAGATCTTCGGGAACCGAGGCTCTTTTCCTTTTATTTTTCTTCACCGGCTTTGGGACAGAGGCCGAAATTTCCTCCTCATTGGACAAGGGCCTCAAAACCGTGTCTTTACCCAAACCTGCATATGGAAAACCTTAATAAAATATTTTGAAAACCACCTCGTTCGGATCATCTAAGAGTCCGAGAAATGAGCTTACCGTGATTTTTGGCCTCCCACCGACCCTTTGACAAATCACGCCATGAGCGCTCGGCGTATGTGGAGGTCGAAACAAAGGCTCGTACCCAGTTCCTGAGATCGGGAATTGCTCCGGGCATCCAGGAAACCGCTACAAAAAAAAAGAGGAGTGTCAATGAGAGAATAAAAGAAGAAAATAGAAATAACAGCAAGATCACACTTACGTTTCATATTCCACTCCTCAGGAAAGGGCATCTTTTCGGTTGGAATCAGGTCCGAAGTCCTTACTCGAACGAACCTGCCCATCCAACCCCGGTCCCTGTCCTCGTCAATACTCGAGAACAGAGCCTTGGTAGCCCGACGCTGGAGTTTTATTAACCCTCCTCGAAAAAGTCGAGGACGGTACAAACAGATGAGATGATCGAGGGTGAACGACCTCCCCTCGATCTTGCTCACAAAATATCGGATCAGGATAACGATCCGCCACAAAAAAGGATTGACCTGGCCTAGGGTTACCTGGTATTGTCGACAAAAGTCAATAAAAACGGAATCGAGGGGACCCAAAGTGAAAGGGTAAGTATACACATTCAAAAACCCTTTCACGTAAGAAGTGATATCTTCGTCGGGCGTAGGAATTATTATTTCTTTCTCACCCCAATTGCAATCCTTCTTTAGCTGTTCGAGGTGCTTCTCGGTTATCGAACACATGTACTTCGATACCGGCTCACACCGGCCAGGGACCGATGAACCTTTATCGACCTTAAAATCTGAAGTAAGGACACACGCCCCGGGAACACACTCCTCAGGCCGTGGTTCTGCCGGTGTCTCATCAGCGGCACACTGTGAAGGTGAAGCCTTCTCTTTCTGAGGAATGGTTTGCGATGTTTTCGCCATTTTCGAATTCAAAGGTGAGGAGCAGAAGAAAGTGACAAAGATTTGGTAGAATTAAAGAGGGATTTTGCGGAAAGAAATCACAGATTTACTGGTAAGTTAGACGGTACGAAGAAGAGCTTGGGAAATTTGGAAGATAGAAGGTGTAAAAATGGTAAAAGATAAAAGAAAGGGTTATTTATAGGTTCAAGCGATGGCGGTTCAGTATCAACAGTGGCCGACCACCGCCTGACATGCATTAAATGCCTTGAAAGGCTAAACCGACGGGACAGCTACCAGAAGCGTCATAATCGAACCCGATGGAAACGACAGGATATAATCCGATCGAGCTGTTAAAAAATCATATCGTTTCTCGCCACATTCTTTCAGGGAAACGAAGGGACTATCTGTATACGGTCGAAATAGATTTCGGCCTTAACACGTTCGATCGAGTTCGAGCGATGATTTATCGAAGTAATATCCCGAAGGTGGAACAAACTAACCTCGAACCTGGGGAGGCCGATCCGTGTCGAGTCGATATCATTATCGAGTTCGAATCAAAATCAAACCATGATGCAGAGTAGATCCATCATGCTGATAATCCAGAGACCAACCAACATTGACCTCGAATCAATTCGAGGGCTCGAGCCAGGATCGGGCTCGAACCAAGATCACGAGTTCGAGCCGAAATCGAGCTCAAACCAAATCGAGGGTTCTAAGCAAGATCGAGCTCGCAGACAAAAGCCGTTACAATCCCACTAGAGAGAATCTTGGCAGAAACTATGGGAAAACTGACTTATTATGGGTCTCCCACTGAATGTTTATTTTATTATGCTTAGAGCCAAATCCCTCCACTATAAAAGGGCTTGGGTACTATTTCTGTAGGACAAGTCCCAGAGAGACTTACATTGTAATAAAAGTGCTACATTCTTCTACAGGAAAGAATTATTCTTTCAGATTTCTTACATTGATTCTATTTGTTCAATCCTAAGATTCATTGTTCCTGACAACCTTATCTATTTCGCATTCTCTACAATCTATGTTTATATTTCTATTGATCCATACATTTTGTGTTAAGTTACGCCACATATCCTCGGAACTGCGTATAAATTCAACTCTATCCATTTTTCGGGTAAACAAAGTGTTAATTCTTTTATGACAGATTGATACATAATTTGGTGTTTTCTATTTTTAGCTTCACAGCTAAATTCAGAGCTAAACTTTGAATGTTTATACAATATCTGATATAATTGTGTCTGTTTGTTTCATTGGCATATTAACTAGTTTGCATAACTTATCAAATATATATCTTTTTGCTAGTTGGATGTCATTATATAATTTGGACGAAGTGATTTCCGTTATCTATTTACAATTTGAATAGAAGAAAATGACCCAACAAAGATCTACTATGTTATATTTTACTGATCTCCAATGAAGATGGCCATACAGCTTATTCAGCACTTGTAACGGGCCATATAACTGACCTCCCACTATAATTTGTGAATTTTTTTATTTTTTTCCTTTTTGGGAGAGGAGTTAGTCACTAAATATTTAATTTGTTTAGTCAAGTATCAGCCTATATCATATAAATGCACAAGCATGTGAGATATATCACAAATTAGGTTTCAGTGGCGGACGGACATGGTGGAAAGCGGGTTAAAGGTGCATAAATTTTGTATAAATATTTTATTTGAACCCACTTGGCAACTACTATTTTACGACTAAAGTTATGTACTTCTAAGATTGAACCCGCTTGCACAAAATCCTGGGTCCGCCACTGTTAAGTTTCACATAGTTAATCTTATTTGTTCCCTTGTTTATTGACAACTTTTTATACGCGTCATATTTGTCCAGTTTCTGCAATTACAGATCACGAATGGAAATAGAAGTTGCCGATCTCACGAATAAGCGCATGAAACCTTCTGTATGCCCTCTATCCACCTTACGTTTTTTGAATACTATGATATTTTGCCTGACAGATGGTAATGTGCTACTAGGTGGCAGATAGTGAAACAACAGAGAATGATATCGAACTAGCGAAGGATGCCGAAGAAGAACATGCATTGATCCCTGTCCCTATGGCTTCTGAACAAATGGAGGCGGAGATTGCCAATATTCTTGAAAAGATGAACCATTTTACCCAGCATGTATATGTACTATCTGTTATACCTCATATAGCTGGAAGTGGTAATATGTCAAAATATAGGAAGAAGTAGTTGATAGCCGTGCCCAATTCAGTGTATGATGGAATTTTGGTGTATTCAAAGCAGCGTTGAGCATTTAAGTTTGCAAACATGCCTGTGAATATATTGATTTGCTATATTTTCACATGTCTATATCGTTGACGTCCTTTTTGTTATCAATTTGAGAAGGTATCTGAACTGCTGGAATCAGGGAAGTCCATGCTTAAGGAGCTGAGTAATGAATTTGAAGAACGATTGATTCAGTAAGTGAAAGTTAAGCAAGTAGTTAGACATGAATTGCCTATTTGCTGAACCATATTGTTTGCAGAATACACAAGGAACAGATGGAAAAGTGGCAAGAAGAGATTAAGGAACTGCGCTTGCTTGACACAGCAAATGAGGAGGCTGATGCTCTGTTGCTAAATGCTAAATATCTACTTCAGAATGTACATGGTGAATCCTGAGCTTATGCCGTAGTTGAATGTAACTTTTCAAGAGGTAAGTTGTCCATAGTTTGCTGGGTAATTGACATTTTCTGCATTCATAGTGCACCTAAGTTCTCAGGAAATGGTAACAAAAAGTCAAAAACGTTTTCCATGTTCTGCAGGAGCATAAGAGTACCTTAAAGGAACATCTTTGATGAAAAGCTGCTTAGTTTACCATGTGATAAAGATACAACCTAAAGAACTTGGTGCTGGTTCATCATGATGCTGGATATAATAAATGCATAGCATCACATATAGCTTTTAAGTTTCTACTTAAAAAAATTACACGTAATATTGCAGTTTGTGTGGGGAACTCTTTGATGCAATATATAGTTGAAATGCTTTTTTCCAATCTTCTAACTTTGTCACCAATCTGATGTCTTATGCCATATATGCAGCCACGTAAGTTGTTTATAGCAGGTTCGATATTCTTATACTCCATATTCTTTCCTCTCTCCACGTATTTCTAGAATTGCTGCGTGAAAATGAAATCTTCCAATTGTTCCATCATGGCTTTTATGTTAAGGAACAGGTTTTCGGGAAATGAATACCAAAAATTTATATTGATTAATCATACGTTTCAGTGTTTATCAGGTCCAAGTAAAGGACCGTTAGTGAGTAAGGGAAAATATGAATATATGATACAAAAAGGAAACAGTGAAGGTATGTTTGTTGGCAACTTCTAATGAAGGACAAAGTTAAGCGTGAATGTGTGATAGTTCAGCAGCAAATTTGGACCTTTTCCCATTTCCTTCCTTGTCCAAAGAAGAAGAAAAAAAGCAGAAAGAAAGAAAAGTTTGCTTCAGGCAACAAGTAAGATCGTGGCTGTCACCTGAAGTATCTGTGTACCAAGAATGGTAACTCGGTAACCATACAACACGTTCATGATAAAATTCTTAAAGAATATTGTGAGCTTCTGAAGTTAAGCTGATGCACAAGATACTTTTTATTTTCAATTCTGTGCTCTTTTCAGCTGTTACCATGATTCCATCTTTTTACTTAAAGATGCAAAAGAAGTTATTTTTTCAGGTCAAAACACAAGAAAAGAAAGAAAAGTAACAATCATTAGGAAATAAAGAGAGTTTTTCTCTGCTTTCAGCCAGAGTTAATTTGTCAGCTTGAAGTTCCCCATTGGAAGAGTGGTTGGACGAAGCAAACTGAGAGTCCGAATTAACGAGGAAGCAAAGAAGTGAAAGGAAACTGCTATAAAAGATAAAATTAGAGGATCATGACCATCGAAATATTTACAAAAATCATATTTATATGGGAAACAAAATCTAAACCATAGACCCTATTGGATGACCTGTACTACTAAGCTAGCAGCCTTAAAAAAACTAGCAACCATCTTTTATGAACTGTCTACTTCTAGTTGTCGCCGACGAAGATGGGTTGGCCGGAGTTCAGTCCAAGGCGTGATCTCGAATGTTGCCTGGTCATGACAACCTCCCTTGCTAGAACCATTTTCATCTCTGGTTGTCTTAGGGACCAGTCAATGACATGGTGTTTAGACTCTTCCTGCTTAATCTTCTTCACTTGGTTGTGGACAAGATGATCACCCTCATAGTTTTGTTCCAAGAATCTGTCTTCTTTCTTTGCCATGTTGCTCTTCTTCATCATCTCCTCCATATGAACTGACCAAATAAGCAGAGTCTATTTTCTATGATAAAGGACTTTGATGTGTTGTTTATTAGGACTTAGGAGTAATATATATATATATAAATATATATATTTATTGGGTTTGGCCTCCAACCCCTAACTCACGACCAACCCCAGGTGGGAAGAAACTTGGTCTTGCGAATCAGAATGTGGAACGTGCTTAATTTAATGCGAATTAAATGGAAAATTCAGAGTGAAGACGCCAGTTTAAGACCATGTACAGGATTATTTGACCGACGATTAAGCTAATAGACCCCACGTGTACTGGTCAAAATTTGCTTCATCATTATCATGTTTTGGATAAGTAGTAAAACGTGATCAAAACATTATCACGTTTGAAAATCCATAAGCGGTAAATCTTTTATCTATCACTATAATTTAATCAGTTGTAGCAACTTAGTTACAGTATATTTGTTTTTTCTATATTACTAACTTACACTTGCTATAAAAAGTACTCTCTCTGTTTACTTTTACTTGGCACGTTTTGACTTTTTATGTCACTTAAAAAATAATAAATAAAGTGTATAATTTACTATTAATTGATGCATATTTTATTGGATTTGAGAAAATAATTTGAAATGAGTAATAAATACTGTGCGTATAACAGAATTTTTTTTTTATCTTCTCTTGATATGCGTAAAGTAACAAATAAAAATAAAAATATATTTTTAGCATACCTGCCAAGTAAAAGTGAACGGAAAGAGTACTTAATTTTAAAAAGTACTTATTAATGGTAAAAAGTACATATGAGTTCTAACTGTTTTTTAAATAATTTTATAGCGTAAATGTTTTTCCATTATCAATGCGTTAAAGTTAAACCATATCGTATCCTTACAAAGTTACAATTACATTGTTCTAGTACCTTTCTTTAAGCTTCTCTCATGGCTAATGATCAATTTGATATCGTTTATTTCATATTAAAACGCTGCATTAGGAGGGTACTAGGGTTTTACCATTTCAAAATATTACATGCTTTTTAATATCTTGGTTTGTGTGAGTTTTCGAAGTATAATTCGTCTGCAATTTGGATAAGAAAGACGGTTGCAGTAGATGACGATTAAGGAAAAAAACAGTCAAATTATAATAATTCTTTTAATGACTGCAAGTTAAGCATATAGTTTTCTACTCATACTAGTTTCCTAATGTGTACCAAAATGGGTCGTAGTGGGACGGATAGGATTCCTCCATCTTTAACCAGACGTCTTGCGTATAGAGAGTGCTTCCTCTTAAATGGGCCTTACGCAGTGCAAATCCGGATATAGACGGGCTCTAATGCGGGTACCGGATACTGGGTGGGTAAACGGGCCTTACACAGCACAAATTCGAATATAGACGGGCTCTAATGCGTATAACGGATACTGTGTGGGTAAACCCAACCTAACGTGTGAACATTTGGACTGACTCGAGTCTTAGGTTTGGTTGACTTTGGTCAAAATCAAATGTTCTATGATCGTATGATTTGACCATCTAGTTTGGTATATTATTTGAAGAGTAGATTTTTCTTCATTCACAATCAAGAAAAGGAAAATCTTCACTTCTAGAACACGATTCAGATTTCAGGCTAACTTTTAGCAACAGTTCAAATATGAAACTTGATCCTTGAGAAGTCTAGCTCTGCCGGTTAAAGTTCTATTGACATAGTAGTGGTTTTGACCAATTAACTTCGTTGGTGGCACTAGTTTGAATCCCTTTTACTTTTTAATATTCTAAGCCACTTTGGTAAAAATCGAGGCCCCTTTACTGTTTCTAGGTGCGGGCAGTTGGCCAATGAATGTGTCTACATGGACTGGAAGTTTAGGCAGTTAAGTTTGGTAAGGGAGAGCCCGTGTCAAAGTGGGCAAACTTTTTTGGTTGTTTGACTACTTAATGTCTGTTGATAGCGTGTGACAACAGACGTGAACTGATCTTCAGTTTCACATTTTATTCTGTTTCCGAGTACAAATCTTATATGCTATTTAAAAATTAAAAGCAAGTATGTATCACAAGCACGAATCACCACTACATACGCATGATTTTGCACAATTGGTTTTAGTTTATTGTCATAATTCGATATTCATGTGGCTTGGATTTGAGTCTACTGATTTTGAGATTTTACTTTCTATCCTAGATTAATATATTTTTTGAATCTTTCAAGCCGTGTCAACATAGTATATATATGTATATATCTTTCTAAAAAGTATTATTTGCACGTATTAAATAAAATTTTCTTGCACCGAGTAAAACATGTCAAATTTAATGATTTTTAAAGGTTTTCTGCCATATATAATTAATTCAAGCATCCATTGTTGGTGGACGGCAAGAATTGATACTTGGAGCTCATGACATGTCAAAAATGACTTTGTTTCTCCGTTTGATTGGCCCAACACACCCAATAATGCTTACGCAAATTCAGAATAAAGAGTTGGTCGAGTCCTAAGCTTTTGCGTCTAAAAGTTGTCACGCAACTTTGATTAACCAAATATTCAATATTAGAAAGATTCCATTTTTCAAAACAGCCCAATAAAAACCTCCCTCCCTATGTGATTGAGGGCTTTGGAGGTTTTCAATTGAGAATTCCAAACAATAGCATTTTTTGTGGTCCAAAACCAAATTTCAATGTGGTCACACTTAAAGCCCAAAAGCCTTTTTCAGGACTTATCTTTACAATTCCTTTATTCTCATCTAGAGTACTAAAAAACAATTCCATCATTGTTTAGAAGAATTAACCCAAATAGTCTAATTATTGAATCTTCTTTGGTGGGGAAATAAGTTATTTCGGGTTTCCCAAAATTATTGTTCCATCCTCTCATAGAGATAAAAATACGGAATAACTAATCCGAGAATTAGTTATACCGGGATCCCAACCAAACAAGGAATAAATTCATCTCAAAGTTAATCCTGAAATTAATTATCCGTTATCTGTCGCACTAAACGAGCCCTTATTATTGGTCAGTTTAGCATGAAAGTTTAGTATGAAATCTAGGGTACGGCAGAATCCACTACGTACCATTATGTATAAATTCGAAAAACTAAGCATATTGATAAAATATATACATTTCCAATGTCAAACCCATCGTATCTAAAATTTGAGGCCGCCATTGATCTTAAAGAATTCAAGTTGATCATAGGTAAAACGGAATTTTATCATTTTGGGAGTGCCATATTCAAGGAGGCCCAATAAAATTAGTGGCCTAAAGCCCAATTTAATAAGAATCCTTAAATTTTTTAATTGATACAAAATGTAATGTTGCCTTTTTTTGTTTTGTTTATAGGATAATAGTATTAAGAGACATTAAACCTTTAACTTCAGATATTATTATTATTATTATTATTATTCATGTTAATTAATAGATATTAACCATATATTTACAATATATTACCTTGGATATTGTTGCAGAATACTTTATTTACTGATATGAAGATTTGATTAATATAATTTAAAATTCTAAATATTTCTTCCGTTAAAAACAAGACAATCTTTCCTTTTTAATAACTATTTCATTATATTTTTAATCTATAAACTTCACCAATATCTAAGTGAAAAAATAATAAAGGCTATAAATTTTGGAGCCTAAAGTAAAAGGCTATACTAGTTCCCTTTGAACCACCCCTGAGTAAAGGAAGCCTTGGCATAAGCTTCTTGTACTAGTGGACACACAACTTGCTTAAAGAGGACGTCCCCATATATAAAGGCGAAAAGAATACTGATTTTAAGCTTTATGTGGCTACTGTCTTGATAAGCTCAAGATCATGATTTTGTTCCCTCCCAATATGCAGTCAAATTGTCTTCTCTGCTCAACTTGCTATATGGGAAACTGCCTTGTGTATTCCTAGTTCGTGCTTCGCATGCAAGCATACGGTAAACACCCCCCCCCCCCCCCCTTTTTTTTTTTTTTTGGGTGTGTGTTCAAAGTGCACTTTGGTATTCGTATACAGGAGTGTCGATCTGTTACGACTCAAGCTTATGGCACGTATTGTCTGCTTTGGGTTTAGCTCAGACGCACGTACCATTTGAACTTATGTCATTCCTTATAAAGTTTTAGTCTTGCTTGGTCCGCCGTTATCAGCCTACCCTTCATCATGGACAGCCCGTGTATTCATAAATGAATTCACAATTTTAAGTCTGACTGATATATAGTGTATCACTCCATCCACAATTATTTTGTAGTGAGGGATGCGAATGTAGCAATAAATAAGCATAGAGTACAATTTTAAAAGTTCAATTATGTATTTAAAGTTCAAGTAAAAGAGTTAACATTGTTTAAAATTGCTACATTTCTTACCTCACTGAAAAGATAATTTAATGGGAAACTATTAGATATGTCAATTTATAAGTAGCTCATTACAAAAATTGGTCAATTCATAAAATATTACTAATATTAGCCAATTAGCTAATTGTAGCAAAAAAAGTCAAATTCTTGCTTTCTTTTGAGCGGGTGTTATTAAAATAGATTGGGTACATCTTAAGGAGCTTGAATCTCAGTTTTGGGATGATTTGGTGAAGTTTTGAGGTAGTTTGAATTGAAAATTCAAAGTAAAAACCGAACATGAAAAAAATGATATATGTATCACATTGTGTATTATTTGTGTATCATATTTGTATCAATTGTGTATCACATGTATATCCATGTATACCTGTGTGTGAGATACATGCGTGATAGATGTTTGATACATGTGTTGTAAAAGAATTTTTTGAACTCGATTTAATTACGAATTTTGATATAAAACCAGTCCAAATCACCTCCAATATTCCTCAAATTTTGTATATTGACTTATCTATATGTTTCAATGAATTTCAACTATACCCATTGAAAAAGTTCCTTTTTTGCTTAGATTTTTGGAATATTGTATATTGTTTTTTTGTATTTCATCACCTTATTTGCTACCTCATCCATGAAATTTCCTTTCTGTCTTGCACCTAATGTGGCTAATCACGCTTAAAAATATGGAAGGTGATTTTTGCATGTGTTTTTTTGAGAGAAAAAACCTTATTTATTTGAGTTTTCCAATTTTTATATGTGATTGGCTAATTTTGGCAAATCTATGACTAATGGCTAAAGATTGGTAAGTTGAGACTTATTTGGGACATTTGTGTAAGTTTCTCTTATTTAAACTTCTATGCTTTAATGGACTTAAACATCGATACACTCCTTCGTTACATTGATAAGCATATACTCCTTTCGTCCTATTTTATGTGACATGTATACATTTTATTAGTCAGTCCAAAAAAGAATAATATCTTTTTATATTTATTTCAATCAACTTTAAATTTTTTTATCATAATGAGATGATTTCTAGCCACACAAATTTCTATAATTTGTTTTAAACTAATTTTTTACTTTATTTCTTATGCTCCGAGCCTAGTCAAACATCTTCACATAAATTGGGACGAAGGTAGTATAACCCCAAGTTTATTTCCTACTATATATGGCGCCATTTATTCTCTTTTTGGCAGACGTTTTACAATTTTGCTCACCTTTTTTCTTGTTTTCTATTTCCTTTCCTTTTATTAAGACCAATTACATCTATATTATCTTATCTTAACTATAATCACTTATAATGGGAGTACAATATCTGGCTATATACGACATGTGTTTGTAAAGTCCTCTTATATGCCCTTCATAATTAATCTATTTGTCGCTGGATTGTCAATATGACATATCCAGATATCCTAACTCCTGAGAACGACACATCAAAAAAAAATATATTACCACATGGTCAAGTAAATTTAATTTTTTTTTTGAAACCGCGATAATGAAACATACCTACTCTACTGTTCAGATATTATCCAATTAGGAGTAATATATTACATATCCTAAACTCGTCATCAGAAAAGGAGCTTTTCGCATCTTGCAACTTATACTTTTTGGCTTGAGTTTAAAGCAACAACCTTACCAAGTGAAAAGCCCCCCCAAAAAAATAAAGCATTGACGTCAATACTTCAAGTTAACCTTCTCTTGTATTTTTCATATAATACGCTGTATTTGAAGGAATAATTTACTAATTAAGAAAGTATAATTCATATTGTAATGCACGAATTCGAACCTCAATAATTTCGTAATCATTGCAGTTGAGTTGGATCGTCCTTACTTGTAAATCTTGTGAAAAAACATGTTATAGTATAAATTAAATACAAAGAGGCTTTCTGAGAAAATACAAAACAATATATGTTATCATTGACCACGTGTCCACGACTTAACCATTTTTCTCTCTTTTTTTATTCTCTTTTTTTATTCTTTTTATTAGAGTGGAAGCACATGAACGTAGCAGAGCATCCCTTATATTTAGGATTTAGCTTCTAGACTTCTTATATTAAAGAAGGAGATCTAACCCAAGAAAATAGCTACTCTTTTCCTTTTTTAGGGAGTTGACAATTTACAAATCATTGCTTTTTCTCTCTTTCCATAACCGTCTAACTATAATCCTACATATAGTTGACTTCTCGTCCATAACCATTTTTTTTTGTTTATGAGGAATTCTCTCGTTTTCTCTTAAGGAAGAAGAACAAGAAGAAGATTATAGTTTGATTTTATTTAGTTCTTCGAATTTCTAAATGTTTAAGACATTTTCTATGTCCTCCCGAATGGGAAGAGACTTGCAAAGATACAATGAAGGTTGTCGTCAGGTTGTTGGGTACGTATTTCTTTTGATTCTTGTTATTTTTGAAAGTCAAGAAATTTCAAGTGGGGTGGTTATTTTTATTTTTATTTTTATTTTCATTTCCTTACCTTTTTTATTGGTGTTTTAAGAATAAAAGGTAAATGGGGAAGTTTTTGGATACAAGGGTTATTTTTTTATCCTGTTCTTATATATATTAAGAAATTGATATGATTTTTCTCTCAAATTACATATGGTGCAGATGCATTCCTTATAGATACAGAGAAACTAACGAGTCATCTTTCAATAATGGGGCCAGAATTGATGATTTAGAGTTTTTATTGATCAGCTCACAGAAGAGTCCAAGAGTAATGTTCCCTAAGGTAGACATATATCTATAACAAGTCCATCAAATTTTTCTATTGATTTAGCTAATTGGATTATTGTTTTATCGTTCCTCAATTGAGCTAAAGTTGCTGACATGTGATCAGGAGGTTACGGGTTCGAGCCATGAAAATAGCCTATTGCAGAAATGCAGGGTAAGGCTGCGTGCAATAGACCCTTTTGGTCTGGTCTTTCCCGGACCCCGCACATAGCATGAGCTTAGCGCACCGTACTGTCTTTTTCTTATTTCTCAATTGACATTATTGGTTTTGCAATGAATTTACAGGGGGGTTGGGAAATTGATGAGTCATTAAAAGATGCAGCTTTACGAGAGACCTTTGAGGAAGCTGGGGTTCTAGGCGAGGTTGAGGTTCAGGTTTGTCTCTGCATCTTAAAGTTATAATTATCTGTGTAAGATTAAGCGCGAGATTTAGAAAACCTTTAGTTTTTTTATTAAAAGACAGATAATTTAGTAGTGGAATGAAATGAACCTGATGAAATGGATACTAATGATTCATGTAGTTGATTCCGATTAATTAAAAATGTGATATTAGTTGATTGATTTTCTTGTGTATATAAGCCTTTTGCTATTGCTGGTTGAATGCAGGACTATTTAGGTACATGGAGTTTCAAGAGCAAAAGCCAAGGCACATTTCATGAGGGGCACATGTTGCCTTTGCTTGTTACTGAGGAATTAGATGATTGGCCTGAGAAAACTGCCCGTCGACGTTTCTGGGTTTGTAAATTTTGGATCTCCGCTATCTTGCTATTATCCTTTTGATCTCAATTTCTTAGGTTAGATAATGCAGACATATCCAAAATGTACAACAACAAAACCCAGTGTAATCCCATGAGTGGAGTCTGGGGAGGGTAGTGACATACTCTTGACGTATATCTTTACAATTTTTTATAAATTTTGGATGCATGTATATAGTTTGAGGTGCATTGCCCTAATGCTCGATTTGCCTTTGTAAGTAGCATGTTTTGATACGTAGTAACTCTGCTCACTAAGCTTTAGGCAGAGCGTGATTATTTATTGATGGACAAAGCTATCATGTACCTGTGCTGGTGGAAGCTTCGATAAAAGAATGTGTTTTGATGTGGTGTTTGATTAAATTTGCAGATGAAATTTAATGAAGCTAGGGAAGTATGTTGGCATCCATGGATGAAGGAAGCTTTAGATGTATTTGCTTCTAAGCTTGCAAACAGAAACAAAGAAGAGCCTCAGACATCATGCCCTTTCGAGGAATTGCCAGATAAAACAATGACAAACATTGATACTGAAGTAGCTAACCAAATGTACAATGATGAAACAAGAATGGAAGCTGAAGTTAATCCGTTGACATGTGAAGAACCAAGCATAAACCCAGTCTTCGACGATGAACAGATAATTAGCACTGTAGCCGATTCCATGCTCAACGAGACATTGTTCAGTGAAGAACTTGGAATTAGCCATGTAGCTGCACCAATGTTCAATGAAAGTAAAAGAATAAGTATTATCGCTCACAGCTAGCAACGAAAGAAAAAGGAGAAACGTCAGCAAGCTTAAGAAGCATTAGAGGCGAATCTAGAATTTAGACATTGTGGGTTCTGAGGTAAGGGAGTTGGTTCTGAAATGTATATCATTCTATTTTCACACATACATATATAGTTAGCACCGGTTCTGCCAAACGTGGTGAACTAGTCATTTGATCCGCCACTGAGAAACAAACTAGGCATTGTACCTTGAACCAAGGATGAAGATAGGATGCCTATCAGTAGAATTCTCAAGGTGCCAGGAACCAAGAATGAAGATAGCATGTGTAAAATGTAAATAGATTAGGAACTTAAGGGTACATAGTCTTTCTTTTGTTCCTTGTTGTAAATACTCCCTGACCAATATATTATGAATGTAGAGACTGACATATTATTTATGGTTTTACTTCCAATCTCTGTATCTTCAATCTGCAAAGAGAAAAAAAAACCTCAGAATCCTGTTTGATAGAAACCTTTATGATTTTGGAAGCTCAATGGCATTGATCACACCTGCGGCGCAAAGAATGATAATACATTAGCGCCCAAGTCCTTCTATTGACTGTGAATTCAAGCAATAGAAGAAAGAGGTTAAGCTTGACAATGGGTTTCTTGTGGAAGTAGAAAAATTTGAGGACATGAGTTCATTTAGGGGCAAAGAGAGTTAGAGGGTTTCATCTACAAAATTTGCTGACTTCATTCTTTTTTTGGTAATTAAATTTTTCATTAAATAACCCCTAAGAGTCTGCGAAACAACAGACCTTTCGTAAAGAACAAAACCAAAGATCACTACAGCCACCTAAACTACTCCTGGTTGGAGAAGAAGGAACCAAGCTACAACAATAACAACCCAATATAATCTCACAAGTGGGGTCTGGGGAGGGTAGAGTGTACGCAGACCTTACCCCTACTCAGAGGGATAGAGATGCTGTTTCTGAAAGACCCTCGGCTCGAGAAGAAGAAAAATAAACAATAGACAATAGGTCAGTGACAGCAATAGAAGATAAAAAAATTAACAGCATCGTAAGAAATAGAAAAATAGATGTAAAAGTAATAAATATAAACAACAATATTACCATAGAAAATAGTGAGGAAACTACATAAACCACTAACAACCCACAGCGAAACAACAATAGGCCAGCCCCGCCCCCGGAACAACCCTAATGCTCGACCTCCACCCCTTTCTATCCAGAGCCATGTCCTCCAAGATCTGAAGTCGCGTCATGTCTTGCATGATCACCTCACCACAATACTTCTTAGGTCGTCATCTACCTCTCCTCGTACCTGCCAATGCTAACGTCTCGCACCTCCTAACCGGGGCATCTATGCTTCTCCTCCACACGTGCCCGAACCATCTAAGCCTCGCTTCCCGCATCTTGTCGTCCATGGGAGCCACGCCCACCTTCTCCCGAATATCTACATTCCTAATCTTATCCAGCCTAGTATGCCCGCACATCCATCTCAACATCCTCATTTCTGCCACTTTCATCTTCTGGTTACGGGAAGAAGAAGGAATCAAGCTATGGATAATAGTTCATTCTTCTCAGGCACCCTGTCACTTTTACTTTACAGCTACCTCTACCATGGATCTCCTGGGCCACCAACTTCACTAGTTGGTCTTCAGTTCTTTTGCTATTTTGAAATATCTTATTATTTCTCTCTTGCCAGATGAAGTAAGTGCAGCATGCCAAGATGATTCTATATACTTCTGCTTCCGCCCCTTTCCCTGTAGCATGCTTTTCAGTCCAAACTTGCTCTCCAGGCCATTTGTCAGCTTTCCTATCTATCCCCTGCTAATGTAACAATCTTTCCCAAATGAAAGAACATGTGAGCTATGGTTTCATTCTCAATATCACACAAAGAACATACAGTATCTTTGGTGATGCCCACTTGGCCAGTTTGTCTATTGTTTACAAATAGCAGCTTTATTCCATATGGCTATATCAATAATATTCATTCCTCCAGTTGTTTGTGGCCAGCATACTCTATCCCAGGCTAATAAAGCCTTCTTTTTGTAATTTCAGCACCCCCAATCCATAAAAATCTCATACAAACAGCCTCAATCAAGTTGATCACTTTTTGGGGCAACACAAAAATTTGTGACCAGAAGGTTTGTATAGAGAACAACACACTCTTTTATTATTTGTACCCTGCCAGCATAGGATAGGAATTTGGTTGTCCAAGAAGTGACTCTGCCTAACATTCTTTCAATTAGTGGATGACATTGCATAGTGGACAGTCTCTTGGTGCTGAGTGGAACCCCAAATACTTGACCTTTGTTGAACCCCAAGCTTTTTATTATGTCTTGCTGACTTCATTCTTTAATTCATTGTTTGAGGTTTATACATTCTTTGATATTTGTGAGTACACAAATTAATCTCATTCCTAACATTTCAGAGATCATGGACACTTAATTATTCGAAATTATCAAGTAAAGTCATGTTTCTGTTGTTTGTAATAGAGACCTGACTTAACTATTTCAATAGCACTTAGAAGGTCATTCAACTAGATTTCTCACAATTTTGGTGGTCAAACACCATTTTACCCTCTAAATTATCAACCTTTATCTTTTCTTGAGAAAATGAATAAATGAATAAAATAGTTTTCGGGCATATATAATGTTGGAACAAAATAATTAAGTTTTCAAGCATATATAATATATATTATACATATGCCGTAATCTTAAATAATTATTATTTTTATTATATGCATGGATTATTTCCTTTAAAAGAATTTATTCTCTTTCATTCTCAATTGTTTAAATAACTGTTTGAGTTTTTATTGTTATTATGAAAACCATTGATACGAACAAATTGTTCTAGTTATATTTTTCTTATTGTAATCAATTATTTTATTCATCAATTTCTGGTGCTTAAACTCTTATTTTATAACTCAAACATAATTTTTAATAAAATATTTATGTGACTTAAAAAAATTCCTCATTGAAACAAAGGTACGCGCACAACACCCGGATGTTATGATTAGTTAGATAATAGTATAATAGAGGGGTGAAGGAATTGATTAGTTTCAGTAGCATTTAATAGATTGAGCCAAATTTGCTGTAAAATCAGCATCCCAATTATAAATTCACCCGGTTCAAACACGACACATTAATCCCAATTCTCCTATAGAGATCTTAAATATAATTTGTAGTCTCAGACAGTGTTTTAAAAGGTATTTTCGGGGCGAGACGCATCAAAAACGTCCCGAGGCGATGGTGTGGGGCGAAAGTCTCAAGAAGTGTACGCTCAGTAATTCGGAGCGTACGACCGGGCGTTTGAGGCGCGTTTTTTAACGAGGCGTAAGCTTCAGAGACTTTTTCAAATTAAAACAAAATTTGTTGAATAAGCCCTTCATATAATACCCAAATTCTTAAAATTCAGCTTGGTAATTACTCAAAAGTTTTAAAAAGGAACTGAAATGTATTAAATTTAAAAGTCAAGACCTTTTTTTTATTGATTGAAGCCCTAATTCATGGTCTTTCCCAATTTTTTATCTTGTCCACTAGTCTGTTAATATCTCCCAAAAGTAACGAATATTCAGTTATTATTTTTTTACAAATACAAAGAGAATTCTATTCTCCTTCGTAGCAGGGAGTTCAAAGTTCAAATTGCAGCTTAGTCATCCTTTTTGTTTCTCCGTGTAGAAAATTTTATTCTTTTCGACTCAAGTTACCCGTGCTTCTAAGTAGCATATAATAGATTATTTTGACTAATTTTTTGTGGGGATGTAACACATCTATATGTATATTTTTCACATATTTATAATTTTTTTCAAATTTTATGTAATTTTACATGTTTATAAATATTTACTGTAATTATATTATTTTATAAAATATTAAAAATTAAATACTTATGGGACTTACGCCTCGCTAAGATATATCTAAAACCACCGTCCTTCCCACCACTTTTAAAACATTCGTCTCAAACTACAAACTGCAGGAGGTCTTAAATCATATGATTTCCTTAAATGATTCCCCGACATGTTTGCGGGAAGTTCACGAGGAGGACATGCCCTATTTTGCAACAACAATAATATGTTAAAATACTAACTCAAGACATGGTTGATCGATAGGAATGAACGAATATATATAAAAAGTTGGGACTTGGCAAGGTCACGTGGCATGCTTCTTTGACTTGGAATATCTTTTTTCTCCATTTTTCAAATTTCCTTCTATTTTTAAAAGACTTTATCTAATAAATCAACCGTTTACTTTAAAATTTAAGGAACCCAAACGTTTTCTAACGTACAGAGACACATCAGTTCGAAAACGTACGGACAAATATTCATGTTGGACCTATTATTATATTATAGTGTTAATATATACGAATAGTGTTGAGTCCCACAAAATTGGAGGAATGGGTGGTTTCCTTATATGGATTCCGCAATCTTCACCTCTTGAGCTAGTTTTTTGGGTTAAGTTAGGCTCAATGTCCATTTAACATGGTATAAGAGAAGGACCCATCCCTATTTTCGTGAGAGGGGGTGTTGAGTCCCACAACGACATTGAAGGGGATGTGTGGTCTCTTTATATGAACTTTGACAATCCTCACATCTTGAGATAGTTTTTGAAGTCGAGTTAGGTGTAATGTTCATTTAACAAATAGTCATCAGTTTTCTTCCGTCAAGAGTCATATCACTCGCAACTTTCAACAAAATAGAAAAGTATTTCTCACTGGAATTTACCACATGCAGGGTATCGATTCTTTCTTACTCCATATAATACAGGAATTTAGGTGGGGTTTGAGTTTACTTCATATTATTTGCTTATTTGCACTTCATATTATTTATTTATTCACATCTTTAGAAATCCCGATCCATCTGAAAGCGGTATCAAATTTGAATAAAGCTAATGCACATTGCAGAGAAACAAGGGAACACAGATGCTGATGATTCAAATGAATTAAATTTTGACAAGAGTTCCTCGTAGCTTTGGAATATGGAACGCCTACAAAGATGCTGTTGTAGGGTTTTGGCATTTTAGTTAAAAAACTGATAACGTTTTAGTTTGAGTCTATTTTTAAGTTTTTCGTTTCATTTTCTTCAATTCTCCAGTGGGGATTTTATATGAAAATTTAAAGAGATTGTATTTTGTAAGGATAAATTTCTGAGATGATGGAGAATTTTTAAGATGTTTAGCGTGATTTTTAGACGAAAAGGGATTGTGCAGATTTACGGGGTGATTTTGGATTTTATTAGAAAATCGGCACGTAAGAATGGAAAAATAAAATAAAGAATAAAGTAAAAAAGGAAGGAAGAAGAAAAAAGAAAAGAGAGAGAAAGAATAGAAGATAGTCGGAGGGCCTCCATATTGTTGTCCTAAACCAGATATCATCTCATTCTTTGCTTGTGTGAGAATTGTCATATTTTGCGCCTGGAGTGGGTAAGACTTATTTATATACATCAAATGGTAATATTGTGACTTATGGAATAAGATTAATAATTTTGTGAATTGTTATTTCTGCCATTTCTGAAAAACTAAGCAAGGCATATAACTTGGCAAAGCTGAAGATGTTGTTAACATATCTGTATAACCTTATTAAAATATTTGTTTTGAGTGGACAAGTAACGTAACAAAAACTTATTCATAAGCTATTCTTTTGCCAACAAATCCTTGATTGTTATTAATTGATTTGCTAACTGCTAATAAATCATTAATTTAATCCCAAAAGCTAAGACCTTAAAATTAAGAGATGTAATTGGGATCAAGGCTTGCTTTAAATTAAACTTTTTTTAAATATCATATAGATACATGAATTGAGACCTTTTTTTAGGGGGAAAAGAAGAAGGATGAAACTGGCGAAAAGCGTCATTTTCCTTTGGGAAGCTAAACACGAGAAATACAAAAGAGAAAACTCAATATACTGACTTTAATTTTTAAATTACTTTTAAATTAGACAAAGACGAGAAAATATGTCTCTTTTATTGCCTTTGCACAGTATCGAACATCTAATAAAGTAATTTATGCATAATTCATGCAAAAGAAAGAATTAAACGAATTTCTCCTTTTTTTGTGAAACCAGACACGATATACAAGATATAAAACGTTAAAAATTAGATCTTCACAACTTATTTTTTGAATTTTTAAAACTATTAATTATTAAAAAGATCAATATAATAATATTTTTTATAATCGCGCGAAGCGCGGCAAGTTCACTAGTACTTAATAAAAGAAGGATTAATTGGCCATTTAGTAAAATTAGTAATTAACGGCCAATCATCATTTGTAAGGTAATTATAAATAAATTTCTATCATAAGCATTAATTGGCCATTTAGTAAAATTAATAATTAACTAACTTGCTATCACGCGTTAACTTACATTAATAGTATAAACAATCCTTACATTAATACAACTTTCAGTTTGCTTGCACATGCAATTAAATTGTCGCAAATAAGCTTCTCTAAGTTTATTTACCAGATTTACCTGTTTTGCTATATACATTGTCTTGCCTTGCTAGTTTGCATTATTGTGAGTGTAAATTTTGTTCCTCATTATTTGCTTTTTGTATCCACCTATCTTTAGTTGGTAAATAAGACTTTTTCATCCAGTACATGGGTTTTCTTTCGTTCTTTTATAAGAAATCAAATCAATTAGTTGGATTCCTTGTACTTAACATAACACTCGATTGAACAAACTAACTTGTAATAATATTGTCAAATTTGTCGTTCATAAAACAAACACCTTAGAACATTTCCTTCAGAGAGCGATAGATTTAGGCTAATGCACATATTATTTTGTTGACTTTTCCACTATACTTTGCACTCACTTTATTTCTACACTGGTCATGCCATTATGAAGTTGGTAAGCAGGTGTTTACAACGACAACACCAACTCAATATAATCCCACAAGTGAGGTATGGGGAGGTTAGAGGCTGTTTCTGAAAGACCCTCGGCTCGAGAAGAAGAAAAATAAATAATAGACAATAGGTCAGTGACAGCAATAGAAGATAAAAAATATTAACAGCATCGTAAGAAATAGAAAAATAGACGTAAAAGTAATAACTATAAACAACAATACTACCATAGAAAATAGTGAGGAAACTACATAAACAACTAACAACCCACGACGAAACAACAACAGGCCAGCCCCGCCCCCGGAACAACCCTAACCTACAACCCTAATGCTCGACCTTCACCCCTTCCTATCCAGAGTCATATCCTCGGAGATCTGAAGTCGCGCCATGTCTTGTATGATCACCTCGCGCCATGTCCTCGGAGCCATGTCCTTGGTAAGCAGGTGTTTGATGTCGGAAAATATTAATCTACTCCTGAAATTTACTCCAAATAAATGTAAAACATGACATGTATCTTCACCTACGCTATTATTAGTAAGCAAAAAGTTAATTTACTACTACTTATCTAATATAGTATATTAATAAGATTTAGTGTTATAGTGTATATATCATGTGCAATTAATTTTTTACAATTTTGATGTTTTATACTTCAATACCACACAAGAGAGGTGATTTGTGTGGTGTCCAATTTTTCGCTTGCACTGATTATAGAAGGACTTGGTTCATTTATGTGTTCCTTATACTACTGTTGCGGAATAATAAATGCAGAAAGTAAAGAACACAAGTATTTTTACGTGGAAAATACCTGGCTCAAAAGGTGAAAAAATAACGACCTACTACCCGTAGGATTTTTCCAATACTTCACTAAATTACTGAGCCAAAAACAACGTTTACAAAACTCTTGTAAATTTAAGGATTACCTCTAACCCTTTGTGGCAACCACCTCAAGCTGTTGCGACAACTTCAAGTTAACTCTAACTTGAATACTACACTCAGAGTACCTAATACAAATGCTTCTAGATAAAGTTGAAAGGTACAACTCAAAAGTCTTACTACAATAAAACTAGAATAAAAGACAGTCACATAGAACTGGTTCTTCTATCTGGTTCATGTTAGGGGTGTTCAAAACCGAACCGAAACCGAAAACCGAATCGAAACCGAAGCTTAATGGCTTATTGGTATCGGGTTAACGGTTTAACAGACGGGGAATGAATTGAAATTTTTTTATTAACGGCTTATTGGTTTGGGGGCGGATTATTCAATTTTCTTAACGGATAATCCGTTAACCCATTAAGAATATAATATATATATATATATATATATATATATATATATATATATATATATATATATTAAATATCAAAAACCCTTCCACTTCTTCCAGTGCTCTATCTCTAAGTTCTAGCCACCAGCAGAATTATGGTTCTCTTGATTCGACCATAATTCAACCAGCTTCAGTAGAAACTCAACTAGCAGCCACCCGCAGTGCTCTATCTCGTCGACTTTCAGGCTTCCAGCACTCTATCTTAGTGCCCTAGTATGAAGAGCAAGCTCATATTGTAAATATGGCTCTAGCACAGCCTTTGTATTGATTATTAATATATTGTTACCTTTCTAAGAGAAATGAACAAGAAACATAGGAAAGGACCACACGTTTATTGTAATTTTGCTTTGTTTGTGCTATGAATAAATTAATAAAAGCTTAGATACCATTATATTTAATGAGCTAAACTATTAAAATTGTTCATTTACATCTAAACCTAGGTAATCACATAGTTATCTCAATAAAATTTGATATCCTTGTATGATCCATGTTATAGATAGCAAGAGTTACAGTGGCATATCCATTAGAACTACTTTTTCCTTAATTACATCATATCATAGTTACAGATGACTAATCTGTTAAACAACTCATACATGGCTTGTATAAATACCTGTTAAGCAACTTGTTATTCTCATTCCTTTTCTTTTCTTGTTGCAGTGACTCATACATGGCTGAAAATATACAAAGTGATAAGGTGATGATGGGTGAAAATGGAAATTCTAATTCAAATGCAATAAGTCAAGCTCAAACAACGGAGTCAAATATAACCAAAAAAAGAAAAGAAAAAAGGTCTGTTGTATGGGATAATTTTACAGAAATTATTACTTCTGAAGGGAGTACAAAAGCAAAATGTGACTATTGCTTTATTGAGCATTGTTTTAAGACCAAAGATGGTAAGTCGACACTTCTTATTCATATGAATAAGTGTCCTAAATGCCCTGCTATTGTTGATAAAAACAATCAAATTTAGGCTTTCAATCTGTTCCGGAGGGTAGTCAGGGTGACGTAGCTGTTGTTACTTAGAAATTTGATCAAGAAGAATGTAGGAAGACGTTATGTCGTATGGTAATAGTTGATGAGCTTCCTTTTAACTTTATTGAGAAAGAAGGTTTTAGAGACTTTATGAAAATGGCGCAACCTTATTTTCTGATCCCTTCCCGTAGTACTATAACTAGGGATTATTTTGATCTTTTTAATGAAGAAAAATAAAAGTTGAAGAGGTCTTTTATAGAAATAAAATAAAGAGTATGTATTACCACTGATACCTGAACTTATATACAAAGAATCAATTACATGTGTATCACTACCCATTGGATTGATAGTGAATGGAATATGCATAAGAGAATAATTAATTTTTGTCCTATTGTTAATCATAAAGGCGAAGATATGGCAAATGGTATTGGTAGGTGCTTACGTGAGTGGGGGATAAATAAGATCTTCACTATCACAGTTGATAATGCAAGCTCAAATGATATGACAGTAAAAGAATTGTCTAAGCAATTAACAAAAATGGAAACTAATTTGATGAATGGTACTCACCTTCACATGAGATGTATTGATGTTCCATGCAGTGAGATATGTTAGGCAGTCTCCTACGAGATTGAAGAGGTTTCAAGAATGTTTTGATGATGAACAACTCAATTGTAAAAAAAAACTTTATGCTTAGATGTTCCAACTAGGTGGAATTCCACCTACTTGATGTTGCGCAGGGCTGTTGAATTTGAAAGTGCATTTTCACATTATGCTTCTAGTGAAATTGGCTTGAGACATTATCTTGAGCATTCTTATATTGATGTTGGAATTCCTGCAGGTGAACTTTTGAGTAGTGATTGGGAGAATGTAAAAAGAATTACAATGTTTCTTGAAATCTTCTATCTTCTTACTTTTAAGATATCTGGATCACGTTATGTTACATCGAATATTTATTTTCTTGAAATTTGTGCAGTTGCTGTTTATTTGAAGCAATTGATAGCAAATGAAGATACAATTTTAAGTGAAATGACAAAGAATATGAAAGAAAAGTTTGATAAGTATTGGGGTGATCCAGAGAAAATAAACAAGATAATTTTTATCTCATGTATTTTGGATCCACGCTACAAGCTCGAATCAGTTGGCTATGTACTTGTAAAGATGTTTGGTATAGATCTGGGGGTAACTATATAAGCAGAAGTGACGAAGTACATGACTTCATTATTTAGTGAGTATGTAAAGTCCAGCTCAAAAGGTGTCGTGCTTGCTTCATCTTCAGATTGTTCTTCATAGGACACTTCGACTTCCGGGCTTTCTGGCAGTCAAGCAAGCACCCAAAATATAAGACTTTTAGAATTACTCATGCAATATATAAAAAAATATAAAAGTGGGAGTGGAGGTGTTGATACTAGAACAGAGTTAGATAAATATTTAGGTGAAGAAACTGAGGATGACACTAAAGAATTTGATGTTCTTCTTTGGTGGAAATTGAACTCAGCTAGATTTCATATTCTTGCGGAGATGGTTCGTGATGTATTAGCTATTCTGATTTCAAGTGTGGCATCCGAATGTGCGTTTAGTACGGGAGGACGTCTTCTTGATTCATTTAGGAGTTCATTAACTCCTAAATTGGTGCAAGCTCTAGTGTGTCTTCAAGATTGGCTTCGAAATAAAAAATTAAAACAACCTGTTAGTATTGAGGAAGATCTTGATAAAATCGAGCAGCTTGAATAAGGTAATAATATTGTTACTATATTTGTTGTATATAAGTGTTGTTGATATGCTTATATTTATCGCACGACTCATTATTTTAATTTTTTTCTTCAGATTTAGCCAGCAATGGAAAAGACCCTTCCATAATTGACGTGTAGTGTTAATATATCTGGTAAGAATTTGAATTTAACTCATCAAGGCTTCAAGTATTTGTTGTATATAAGTGTGTATTTACTTTCTTACGTACTATGCATCAGAGGATCCCAGGCTTGGCTTAGCTTAGTTTATTCTCACACCCTACAATAAGATTGTTTAAGCTGTTGTCTATGGTTCACCTCTGCTTTTGTTTTTTTAAACTAATGCCTAATGTCTATGTTTAATAGAAGAAAAACAGTGATGTGCCACAACTTTTATCCCATAATATTGACGATAGTAGTGTCTTGAATTATGTTATGGGGAAAGAGCGCATCTGCATTTCCTATAAATTGTTTACTGCTTATAATTCATCCCTATTTCTATACGTAATTGACTTTTGCTCGGTGTTGTTTGTATGGTTAATGATATAGCGTGAAATACATGGTTGAGAGTTTAAGTTAGAAATTGTGGGCATAACTGGAGTTGGTGCAAACTGGAACCTTCTTTTGTTTGGTTTTGGTTTGTGACTTGTGCTTCGACTTCTGTTCAGATGCTAACGTATGCTAATGATACTGTGAAAAAGGGGTACTTTTACGTTCACCTTTCTCTATTCTGAAATGGTTTGTGTGGTCTTCAACTCTTCTTATTGCCTCAAGACCGTAGTATTTATCAGTCTCTACTTCGTTGCCTAATGCTGAAATTTGGTGTATGCATATTTTTTATAGGGATCTGCTCACTTATGGATTAAGCTTTTGTTTGAACTTTGAAGCTGCAGAAATTCAAGCACGGTTAGGCGTTAGATGTAGGCCAAACATTTATGTGTAGTCTGCTCACTTATGGATTAATCATTTTGAAATATGTATTCTGGACTCACTTTGAATATAGACTGGAATTTCCTATTCTGAATTTGTATGCTAGGCGTTTTATACATATGTATGTCTAGACTCATGTAATGTAGTCTACTTTGGGATTTAATGGTAGGCGTTAACAGATATGTATGTCTGGACTCATATGTAGTCTACTTTGGGATGTAATGTAGTCTACAATGTGTTCTGCTTTTTCACTCTACAACACATGACACACTACATCATTCTTATGTAGGCGTTAACAAACATGTATGTCTCGACTCAATGTGTAACTTTCTATTCTGAATTTGTATGCTAGGCGGTCAGCAAACAATTAATGCACGCAATATAGATTGAATTAGGCCGATAAACCACCTGAAAACTGCCCGATAAGAGCTAAACCGATACCAATCTGCCCGATATCTTATCGAGTGGCTAGCAGATTAATACATTTAAAAGTCGATAACCGTTAAGCCAAACCATTAAGAGTAATTAACCGCCCAATCCGCTCGATAAGCAGCCCTAGTTCATGTAGCTTTAAGCTCGCACACTTGAATTACTTGCAAAATATCTTGCTATTTTGCTCTCAACTCTTGCTTAACTTCTGCATTTGTGCGTTACTTGTAGAAGAGAACAAAGTACTCCCTCCGTTTCAATTTATGTGAACCTATTTCCTTTTTAGTCCGTGCCAAAAAAAATGATCTCTTTCCCTAGTTGGAAAATATTTTCCTTTATGCAATGATTTATAGCCACACAAAATATATATGCTTCATTTTACACCACAAGTTCAAAAGTCTTCTCTCTTTTCTTAAATTCCGTGCCCAGTCAAATGGGTTCACATAAATTGAAACGGTGGGAGTAATATTTATTGAGTTAGTAGAATATGATTAACTAGAGTTCTAATGCTAAGGAAGAGTTCAATTTATCTTCTAACTTCTAACTCCTCCCTTATCTAGGATAGAGTTCTCTTTAAGTAAGGAGTCTTTCTCCTTATCAAATATGCAACATTTTTGTTGAGGAGACATTCAGTATAACCATTTATGCTGATCTCCTTAACACGCATGCCTTGTGATGGACCTGGTTCATGCGTGTGTTTCTTTGTCAATCATAAAAAAAAACTTACTCAGGGCAACAAATCCAACAAATTGATATCTCAAATGCAATCACGATGTCTCCTGCAGTGACCGAGCTCGGGGTTCGTCCAAACTCTCTTTCGTTCGGAAATTGAGTTTTTAATGTTATGTATATATATATATATATATATATATATATATATATATATATATATATATATATATATATATATTGAATCACCTTGACTTCTCCACATGTTTAAAAAAACATTAATTTTTTGAACCTTCTTTAGGAAAATTCTAGTTCCGACTGGTCTCCTCCTGTTGTTGTCACAGAAACATGAAGGTAGCCACCAAAAAAGAAGGCTAGTTTTGCAAAAAGGGGAAGAGAAGAGAGCAATCATTTTTCTTCTTCTTGAGTTCTATCTCTTTGAATAGTGGTGTGATGACCTAAAATGTCATTTTTAAATTTAATAAGTAATTCTGTGTTCTAAGACCTTGAAAAGCACCATTTATCATTCCTCGACTTACGTGTGCAGTCCGTATAATTTTTCGGAAAGTTTATATATATATATATATATAAGGTATTGAATCACCTTGACTTCTCCACATATTTAAAAAACAAATTAATTTTTTGAACCTTCTTTAGGAAAATTCTAGTTCCGACTGGTCTCCTCCTATTGTTGTCACAGAAATATGAAGGTAGCCACCAAAAAAGAAGGCTAGTTTTGCAAAAAGGGGAAGAGAAGAGAGCAAGCATTTTTCTTCTTCTTGAGTTCTATCTCTTTGAATAGTGGTATGAAGACCCCAAATATTATCTTTAAATTTAATAAGTAATTCTGTATTCTAAGACCTCAAAAAGCACCATTTATCATTCCTCGACTTACGTGTGCAGTCCGTACAATTTTTCGAAAAGTTTTTATGTGAAAAATAGATTAAAAATGTGAATTAGAGCTTTAAAACTCAAGTAAGTTGACTTTGGTCAATATTTTGCGCAAACGGACCCGGATCAGTGTTTTAATAATTCCAGTAGGTCCGTATCGTGATTTGAAACTTGGGCGTATCCCCGGAATCGAATTCCGAGGTCCCTAGCCCGAGATATGGAATATTGATGAAAAATTAAAAGCTTGAAAGCTTAATGATTTTTAAGAAATTACTGATATTGGATTTATTGATCTCGGGTCCGTATTTTAGTTTCGAAGCCCAGTATAGGTCCACTATAATATTTATGACTTGTTTGCCAAATTTGGTGAGAATCGGAGTTGATTTGACGTGATTTGGACTCCCGGTTGTAAAAATATAAGTTTTAAAATTTTCTTGAAAATTTCCTTTGATTGGGTATCCGATTCGTAGTTCTAAGCATTATTTTGGCGATTTGATCGCGCGAGAAAGTTCATATTATATTTTAGAACTTGTGTGCATGTTTGTTTTGGAGCCCCGAGGGCTCGGGTGAGTTTCGGATAGGCTACGGGATGATTTAGGACTTAAGAAATCTGATTTTCTGCAGACTTCAGGCTTCTGGTGTGTTCTTCTTCACGTTTGCGAAGGTACTCTCGCGAACGCGAAGAGTAAATTGGGGCTGGCATATTTTGTGCTTCGCGTTCGCGACATAGTGACCGTGTTAGTGAAGGCTTGAGGTTCAAAGCTTCGCCTTCGCGATAGAAGCCTCGCGTTCGCAAAGGGAAAGAGACTGGCCAGGAAAAATTAGCCTTCGCTTTTGCGAAGGGCATCTCGCGTTCGCGAAGGCCAAGCCAGGCATGCACCGCGTTCGCGAGGTAGCCCTCGCGTTCGCGAAGAGTAAAATTTGACAGCACATAATTGTGCTTCGCGAACGCGAGGCACTGACCGCGTTCGCGAAGGGTAAAAATATCAGAAACAGAACTTAAGTTCTAGAAATGGGGTTTCGACCCATTTTCAACTCTTTCCCATTTTTGAGCTCAGGTAAGGCGATTTTTGGGCGATTTTTACGGAAAAATATTGGGGTAAGTATTCCTTATCCTATATTGATTATATTTCACGATTTCATACTCATTTTTATCATGAATCCGTGAAATTTTGGAAGAAAAATCAGATTTTTATAAAATCTTCCAAAAACGAAAAATTAAGATTTGAAGGTCCATTTGATATCGGAATTGGACAAATTTTGTATGGTTGAACTCGTATCGAAATGGGTGTTCGCATTTCGCGAGTTTTTCTGGGATTTGAGACATGGGCCCCACTGCCGAATATTTTAATAAATTTCGGATTTTTATCCGAAAAATTTGTAAATTCATAAGGAATTAATTCCTATGATTAGTATTGAATATATTAAATTGTTTGTGAATAGATTCGAAGCTTTCGAAGACAAATTTAAAAGAAAAAGCTGTGGTTAAATAATTGATTTGGAATTTGCAAAGCGAGGTAAGTGTCGGGGTTAACTTTGACTTGAGGGAATAGAACCCTTAAATTTTTTGTTATGTGAAATGCATGTGAACGACGTATAGGCGAGGTGACGAGTGTCTATACGTCGTCAAATTGATTGTTTGCCTACTTACTTGAAAAATCATAAATTATTTTAAATCATGAATTAATTATTATAATAATTGTTTCTCTCCTATTCTTTGCCAAACATTAATCCTTGAATTCTTTCATGCTATTTGAATTATGTGTCTTAATTGTTATTTGACATTTAGCATATTAAATATTAAACTGCCTATTTTCTGCCTGATTTCCATAATAATTTGCTATTTGTCATTTTTTGTTTCATAATTAAATCATAATTACTGTATGCTTGTTGTCTTATAGCTTTATATTAATTGTTGCAATTATGGGGAAAATTTCTTCTATAAGAATTAGTAAATGAATATGTTGGAGGAGCGGGTTGCACGCCGCAACAGAATTGATTGAAATGGATATATATTGGAGGATCGGGTTGTACGCCGCAACAGACTTATTAAAAAGTTTATATTGGAGGATCGGGTTGCACGCCGCAACAGACTTATTAAAAGGTCCATATTGGAGGATCGGGTTGCACGCCGCAACAGACTTATTATGCAACAAACTTATTAAAAAGTCCATATTGGAGGATCGGGTTGCACACCGCAACAGACTTATTAAAAAAGTCAATATTGAGGGATCGGATTGCACGCCGCAACAGACTTATTTAAAAGTCTATATATATACTTGATTGAAATAAATACATGACATACTTGATTAAAAGGAATATATTGGGAGAGCGAATTCCACGCTGCAACAGAATTGGTTGAAATAATAATGGATTATGACTGCTGAGTTGGCTCAATTATTATAAATGAGTTACCTGATTTATTTCTATTATTTGTTGTTGTTATTAATATTGCGTACAAGTTAATGTAAGTGAACCGCCTTATCCTCGTCACTACTTCGTCGAGGTTAGGCTCAACACTTACCAGTACATGGGGTCGGTTGTACTGATACTATATTCTGCACTTCTTGTGCAGATTTTGGAGTTCGTCTCAGCGGCGTACCATAGACTTGCTCGGATTTCAGCTACCACAGGAGACTTGAGGTATAACTACATGGCGTCCGCAGTTCTGAAGTACCCATCTATTTTACTTTAGCTGTGTGTTTATTTTCAGACAGCTATATTTTATTCAGACCTTTATTTGTATTTATTCTAGAAGCTCGTACACTTGTGACACCAATTCTGGGATGGTATTTAGACACCGTCATTTTTATGGATTATTTTACCATATTTCAAACTTTTCTTCCGCATTTATTTTTTGATTATTAATAATTTAAAGATTGTTTAAAAATTGGTTAATATTATTCTAACGTTGGCTTGCCTAGCAAGTGAAATGTTAGGCGCCATCACGGTCCGAAGGTGAAAATTTCGGATCGTGACAGTTGGTATCAGACCACTAGGTTTCATAGGTCTCACGAGTCACGAGCAAGCTTTGTAGAGTCTGAAGTATCGGTACGGAGACGTCTGTACTTATCTCTCAGAGGCTATGAAGTTTAGGAACAATATCACTTCTTTCTTATTCTGTCGTGCGATTTTATTCTATCATCGATGATTGAACCATTTTACTCTTATTATCTCGCAAATGGTGAGAACACGTAATACCTCTACCGATGGACAGGGACCGGAACCCCCGGTGGCAACTATGGCCAGGGGTACAGGTCGAGGCCGAGGTCGTGCTAGAGGCTGAGGTAGAGTTCAGTCCAGAGCTCGAGCAACTGCACCTGTTGTAGAACCTCAGGTAGACCTTCAGGAGGAGGTTCCAGTTCAGAATGTACCAGTTGGGCCAGTTCAGGTCCCGGAAGGATTCATAGCCACTCCAGTACTTCAAGACGCTCTAGTCCGTCTAGTAAGTCTTATGGAGGGCGTGGCCCAGAATGGTACATTTTTAGTGGCACCAGCCATCTCACGGGCTGGGGAAGGAGCACAAACTCCCACTACTCCCGCTCTGGAGCAGATAGCTCCCCAGAATCAGGCTCCAGAAGCCCCGCCAGTTGGGATAGTTCAGCCGGTTGTTGCGGTACAGACCGGTGATAGGCCCGCCATGTCTTTTGAGGCCTTATTGAGACTGGATAAGTTCAGTAAGCTATTTCCAATTCACTTTAGTGGTACACCTTCTGAGGACCCACAAGATTATCTTGAACGCTTCCATGAGGTGTTACGGAACATGGGTATAGTTGAGACCAATGGAGTTGATTTTGCTGTATTCCAGATGACGGGTTCCGCCAAGAGGTGGTGGAGAAATTATACATTGAACCGACCAGTCGGATCACCTGCACTTACCTGGGAGCAGTTCTCTCAACTATTTCTGGAGAAGTTCCTCCATATCACACTGAGAGAGGAATTCCGCAAGCAATTTGAGCGTCTACAGCAGGGCAGTATGACTGTTACTCAGTATGAGTCCCGTTTTATGGTTTTTGCCCGTCATGCTCTCCTTTTACTACCTACGGAGGGGGAGAGAGTGGGGAGGTTTATTGAGGAACTCACTCACCCTATCAGACTTCAGATGGCCAAGGAAATCGGAAGTGAGATTTCTTTTCAGGCAGCTGCTAATGTCGCCAGGAGGATCGAGATGGTTCTTGCACAGGAGAGAGGGCAGAGGTCTGATAAGAGGCCTCGTCAGTTCGGTAGTTTCAGTGGTGCCTCGTCTGGAGGCAGGGGTAATTTTGGTAGGGGTCATCCTCCCAGACCATTTCATTCAGCACTTCATGCATCTCCCGGTGCTTCAGGGAGTCACGGTCCTATTATGCCTTACTCTGGGCAGCCAGTATTCAGTGCACGTTCAGCTTCTATCAGTGCACCACCACTCCAGAGTTACTACAGTGGTTATCCGGCCCATTTGGGTCAGCTTCAGCTTCAGTAGCCACGACATCAGGATGGGTGTTATGAGTGTGGGAACATTGGTCACATCAGGAGGTATTGCCCTAGATTGGCGAGTAACAGATCTTGGCAGGATTCTCGTGCCATCATACCAGCACCGGTTGCTTCACCGCCTGCTCAGCCAGCTAGAGGTAGGGGTCAGGCAGCTAGAGGTGGAGGTCGGGCCATTAGAGATGGAGGTCAGACCGTTAGAGGTGGAGGCTAGCCAGTTAGAGGCCGTCCTAGAGATGCAGTTCAGAGTGGTGGTGCCCACCGCCGATTTTATGCTTTTCCAGCTAGGCCTGAGGCCGAGTCATCTGATGTTGTGATCACAGGTATTATTCTAGTTTTTCATAGAGATGCTTCAGTTCTATTTGATCCAGGATCTACTTATTCCTATGTGTCCTCCTATTTTGCTTCATATTTGGTTGTGCCTTGTGATTCTCTGAGTGTTTTTGTGTGTGTATCTACACCGGTGGGAGACTCTGTTGTAGTAGATCATGTCTATTGTTCGTGTGTGGTTACTATTGGTAATTTTGAGACTAGTGTGGATCTTCTACTTCTTGATATGGTAGATTTTGATGTCATCTTGGGTATGGATTGGCTGTCTCCTTATCATGCTATATTGGACTGTCATGCCAAGACAGTGACCCTAGCTATGTCGGGGTTACCTCGGTTATAGTGGAAAGGAACTCCTGGCCATTCTGCCAGCACGGTTATTTCTTATATGAAATCTCGGCGTATGGTAGAGAAAGGGTGTCTAGCCTATTTGGCTTATATTCGCGATCTCAGTACGAATGTCCCTTCTATGGACTCAGTACCAGTTGTTCGTGAATTTTCAGAAGTATTTCCTGCAGATCTGCCGGGGATGCCACCCGACAGAGATATTGACTTCTGTATTGATTTGGCTCCGGACACTCAGCCCATTTCTATTCCACCATACCATATGCCCCCGCCAGAGTTGAAAAAATTAAAAGAGCAATTACAAGACTTGCTTGATCAGGGATTCATTAGACCCAGTGTCTCGCCTTGGGGTGCACCAGTATTATTTGTAAAGAAGAAAGATGGCTCGATGCAGATGTGTTTAGATTATCGGCAGTTGAACAAGGCCACTATCAAAAAAGAATATCCGCTGCCAAGAATTGATGACTTATTTGATCAGCTTCAGGGTGCCAAGGTATTTTCAAAGATTGATTTGAGATCTGGTTACCATCAGTTGGAGATTAGGGAATCTGATGTCCCTAAGACAACTTTTCGGACTCGGTATGGGCATTATAAGTTCCTAGTGATGTCATTTGGGTTGACAAATGCTCCAACAGCATTTATGGATTTGATGAATCGAGTGTTCAAGCCTTATTTGGATTCTTTTATGATTATATTCATTGATGATATCTTGATTTACTCCAGCAGTCGAGAGGAGCATGAGCAGCATCTTCGAAGTGTGCTTCACACATTGAAGAATAATCAATTATATGCCAAATTTTCAAAATGCGAGTTTTGGTTAGACTCAGTTGCCTTTTTGGGCATGTTGTATCGGTAGAAGGCATAAAGGTAGATCCTAAGAAGATTGAGGCTGTTCAGAATTGGCCTAGACCTACTTCAGTTACAGAGATCCGGAGTTTCCTGGGTTTAGCAGGTTATTATCGTCAGTTCGTGGAAGGGTTTTCATCTATAGCAAGCCCATTGACCAGACTAACCCAGAAGGGTGTCCCATTCAGATGGTCAGATGAATTTGAGTTGAGCTTTCAGAAACTCAAGACCGCTTTGACTACGGCGCCAGTGTTGGTATTACCCATAGGTTCAGGATCGTATACGGTATATTGTGACGCATCTCACATTGGGCTTGGTGCAGTATTAATGCAAGATGGCAAGGTAATTGCATATGTGTCGCGGCAGTTGAAAGTTCACGAGAAGAATTATCTTGTTCATGACTTAGAATTGGCAGCCTTTGTTCATGCGCTGAAGATTTGGAGGCATTACCTCTACGGTGTCTCGTGTGAGGTATTTACTGATCATCACAGCCTTCAGTATCTGTTCAAACAAAAAGATCTTAATTTGAGGTAGAGAAGATGGTTAGAGTTGTTGAAAGACTATGATATCACCATTTTGTATCACCCCGGAAAGGCCAATGTGGTGGCTGATGCCTTGAGTAGAAAGGCTGTGAGTATGGGCAGTCTTGCGTATATTCCGGTTGGTGAGAAACCATTAGCTACAGATGTTCAGACTTTGGCTAATCAGTTCGTGAGGTTAGATGTTTCAGAAACCAGCCGGGTTCTAGCTTGCACAGTCGCTCGGTCTTCTTTATATGAGCGCATCAGAGAGAGGCAGTATGATGATCCTCATTTACTTGTCCTTAAGGACACGGTGTGGCACGGTGATGCCAAACAGGTTGCTGTGGGGGAAGATGGGGTTCTGTGAATGCAGGGTCGTATTTGTGTGCCTAATATGGATGGACTTTGTGAATTAATTCTTGAAGAAGCACACAGTTCCAGGTATTCTATTCATCCAGGTACCGCCAAAATGTATCAAGATTTGCGGCAACATTATTGGTGGAGGAGAATGAAAAAGGATATAGTTGCATATGTAGCTCGGTGTATGAATTGTCAGCAAGTTAAGTACGAGCATCAAAGACCTGGTGGTTTGCTTCAGAAGTCAGAAATTCATGAGTGAAAGTGGGAGCGTATCACTATGGATTTTGTTGTTGGGCTCCCACAAATTCAGAGAAAATTGGATGCAGTTTGGGTCATTGTGGACAGGTTGACCAAGTCAACACATTTCATTCCAGTGGCAGTTACCTATTATTCAGAGAGGTTAGCTGAAATTTACATTCGTGAGATTGTCCGCCTTCACGGTATGCCCGTGTCTATTATTTCAGATCGAGGTACGCAGTTTACCTCACATTTCTGGAGGGTTGTACAGCGTGAGTTAGGCACGATGGTGGAGTTTAGTACATCATTTCATCCATAAACAGATGGACAGTCAGAGCGCACTATTCAAATATTGGAAGATATGCTCCGCACTTGTGTTATAGACTTTGGAGGTTCTTGGGATCATTTCTTGCCACTTGCGAAATTTGCTTATAATAATAGCTACCAGTTGAGCATTCAGATGGCTCCATATGAGGCATTATACGGAAGGCGATGTCGATCGCCAGTTGGTTGGTTTGAACCGGGAGAGGCTCGGTTGTTGGGTACCGATTTGGTACATGATGCCTTGGATAAGGTCAAGATTATTTAGGATCGACTTCGCACAGCTCAGTCTAGGCAAAAGAGTTATGTCGACCGAAAAGTTCGTGATATTGCATTCATGGTTGGAGAAAGAATATTGCTCCGGGTTTCACCTATGAAAGGTGTAATGAGGTTCGGAAAGAAGGGCAAGTTGAGCCCTAGGTATATCGGACCCTTTGAAATTCTTGAAAGGGTGGGTGAAGTAGCCTACATGCTTGCATTACCACCTAGTTTATCAGCGGTTCATCCGGTATTCCATGTGTCTATGCTCCAGAAATATCATGGTGATCCGTCCCATGTGTTAGATTTCAGCTCAGTCCAATTGGACAAAGATTTGACTTACGAGGAGGAGCCGGTGGCTATTCTAGCCCGACAGGTCCGACAACTAAGGTCAAAGAGTTATCCTTCAGTTCGGGTGCAATGGAGAGGTCAGCCGGTAGAGGCATCTACCTGGGAGTCCGAGTCGGACATGCGGAGTAAATATCCACACTTATTCACCAGCTCAGGTATTTTTGTTTCTAACTCCGTTCGAGGACGAACGTTTGTTTTAAAGGTGGAGAATGTGATGACCCAAAATGTCATCTTTAAATTTAATAAGTAATTCAGTATTCAAAGATCTTGAAAAGCACCATTTATCATTCCTCGACTTGCGTGCGCAGTCCGTACAATTTTTTGAAAAGTTTTTATGTGAAAAATGAATTTAAAATGTGAATTAGAGTTTTAAAACTCAACTAAGTTGACTTTGGTCAATATTTTGAGCAAACAGACCCAGATCAGTATTTTAACAATTCCGGTAGGTCCGTATCGTGATTTGGGACTTGGGCGTATGCTCGAAATCGAATTTTGAGGTCCCTAGCCCGAGATATGGAATTTTGATGAAAAATTAAAAGCTTGAAAGCTTAATAATTTTTAAGAAATTACTCATGTTGGATTTATTGACCTCGGGTCCGTATTTTGGTTCTGGAGCCCGGTATAGGTCCACTATAATATTTATGACTTGTCTGCCAAATTTGGTGAGAATCGGAGTTGATTTGACGTGATTCGGACGCCCGGTTATAAAAATATAAGTTTTAAAGTTTTCTTGAAAATTTCCTTTGATTGGGTGTCCGATTCGTAGTTCTAGGTGTTATTTTGGCGATTTGATTACGCGAGCAAGTTCGTATGATGTTTTAGAACTTATGTGCATGTTTGGTTTGGAGTCTCGAGGGCTCGGGTGAGTTTCGGATAGGCTACGGGATGATTTGGAACTTAAGAAATCTGGTTTTCTGCAGACTTCAGGCTTCTGGTGTGTTCTTCTTCGCGTTCGCGAAGGTACTCTCGCAAACGCGAAGAGCAAATAGGGGCTCACACGTTTTGTGCTTCGCGTTCGCGATATAGTGACCGCGTTCGCGAAGGCTTGAGGTTCAAAGCTTTGCCTTCGCGATAGAAGCTTCGCGTTCGCGAAGGGAAAGAGACTGGCCAGGAAAAATTAGCCTTCGCATTCGCGAAGGCCAAGCCAGGCATGCACCGCATTGGCGAGGTAGCCCTCGCGTTCGCAAATAGTAAAATTTGACAGCACATAATTGTGCTTCGCGAACGCGAGTCACTGACCGCGTTCGCGAAGGGTAAAAATCCCAAAAACAGTACTTAAGTTTTGGAAATGGGGTTTCAACCCATTTTCAACTCTTTCCCATTTTTGAGCGCGGGTAAGGCGATTTTTGGGCGATTTTCACGGGAAAATATTGGGGTAAGTGTTCCTTATTCTATATTTATTATATTTCACGATTTCATACTCATTTTTATCATGAATCCGTAAAATTTTGGAAGAAAAATCAGATTTTTATAAAATTTTTCAAAAACGAAAAATTAAGATTTGAAGGTCCATTTGATATCGGAATTGGACAAATTTTATATGGTTGAACTCGTATCGGAACGGGTATTCGGATTTCGTGAGTTTTTCCGGGATTTGAGATGTGGGTCCCACTGCCGAATATTTTAATGAATTTCGAATTTTTATCCGAAAGTTTTTTAAATTCATAAGAAATTAATTCCTATGATTAGTATTGAATATATTGAATTGTTTGTGAATTAAACACAAGCAAAATCTGCAGTAACATCTCAAGGGAATGTTACTAATGGAACATGTAGGAATAATAGGTAAAGAGAAAAAGAGTTGAGATGTGCGAAAAAAGATCACTCCTAACTAACCAGTCAAGTGAAAGGAGCCCGCTTACCCACTCCCCTTTCCCTCCATTGCTAGGAGCCTCGCCCTCTTGACTTGATATGTCAAGAAGACTATATGAAGGAGCATCCACTGCGCTTACTAGTGGGTATGATTAAAGTCAAGAGCGGGTCTCTCAGAAAAAAGAACCTTATCTGTATCTGTCTCTCTTACTCGAACTAGCCACCCCTGTCATGTCCTTTCCTTGCGTTGACGAAGATTTTGACTTTGTTGGCCCAAAACAGTAGCATGGTCTTCTATTTATCGAGTAATTCTCCACCCGCGGTCATCAGCTCCGCGGGACTTCTAAATTTGTTTGCTCCCGTCAGTGTGTCTAGAGTGCTAAAAGAAATAGATATAGTTCAAAAGAAGGTGGTGAGATAGATTCGAAGCTTTCAGAGGCAAATTTAAAAGGAAAAGCTGTGGTTGAATAATTGATTTGGAATTTTCAAAGCGAGGTAAGTGTCGGGGTTAACTTTGACTTGAGAGAATACAACCCTTAAATTATTTGTTATGTGAAATGCATGTGAACGACATATAGGCGAGGTGACGAGTGTCTATACGTCGTCAAATTGATTGTTTGCCTACTTACTTGAAAATCATAATTATTTTAAATCATGAATTAATTATTATAATAATTGTTTCTCTCCTATTCTTTGTCAAACATTAATCCTTGAATTCTTGCATTAATTATTTCATGTTATTTGAATTATGTGTCTTAATTATTATTTGACATTTAGCATATTAAATATTAAACTGTCTATTTTCTCCCTGATTTTTATAATAATTTGTTATTTTTCATTGTTCGTTTCATAATTAAATCATAATTACTGTATGCTTGTTGTCTTATAGATTTATATTAATTGTTGCAATTATGGGAAAAATTTCTTCTATAAGAATTGGTAAATGAATATGTTGGAGGAGCGGGTTGCATGCCGCAACAGAATTGATTGAAATGGATATATATTGGAGGATCGGGTTGCACGCCGCAACAGAATTGATTGAAATGGATATATATTAGAAGATCGGGTTGCACGCCGCAACAAACTTATTAAAAAGTCCATACTGGAGGATCGGGTTGCACGCCGCAACAGACTTATTATAAAAAGTCAATATTGGGGGATCGGATTGCACGCCGCAACAGACTTATTTAAAAGTCTATATATATACTTGAATGAAATAAATACATGACAGACTTGATTCAAAGGAATATATTGTGAGAGCGGGTTGCACGCTGCAACAGAATTGGTTGAAATAATAATGGATTATGACTGCTGAGTTGGCTTCAATTATTATAAATGAGTTATCTGATTTATTTCTATTATTTGTTGTTGTTATTAATATTGCGTACAGGTTAATGTAAGTGAACCGCCTTAGCCTCGTCACTATTTCGTCGAGGTTAGGCTCAGCACTTACCAGTACATGGGGTCGGTTGTACTGATACTACATTCTACACTTCTTGTGCAGATTTTGGAGTTGGTCCCAGCGGCGTACCATAGACTTGCTCGGATTTCAGCTACCACAGGAGACTTGAGGTATAACTGCATGGCGTTTGCAGTTCTGAAGTCCCCATCTATTTTACTTTAGATGTGTGTTTATTTCCATATAGCTATATTTTATTCCGAACTTTTTTTGTATTTATTCTAGAAGTTCGTGCACTTGTGACACCAATTCTGGGATGGTATTTGGACTCGTCATTTTTATGGATTATTCCACCATATTTCAAACTTTGCTTCCGCATTTGTTTTTTGATTATTAATAATTTCCTTAGCAAAATTTTCTGGGTCACTACACATATGTCAACATCTGGTCAACATTTTCAACTGAATTTCGAAACCTTGGAACTAGGTGTTCCAAATCATTCAAAAATCTCACCGGACCCGAACCAATTACCCCCGACAAGTCACATAACAAATGTAAAGCATAAATTGAGCAGTAAATGAAAAAACGGAATTATAATACTCAAAACGACCGATCGGATCGTTACAGTCCGGACTCTGGATGCAGCCACTTTAGGAGTCCCCATTGACGAGTATTTATCAAAAGGGGCTAAAGGAAAAATTGGAAAGAAACGAGGAGTGGTTATATCGTAAATTCTCTTAATCCCTTTTTTGGAGAGACAGAATGGTACCCTTCTGCAATCCATGTGAGAACGTACTTTTGTTAGCTCATTGACAATGGCTTTTGATCAACCAATAAAAGAAGAGAAAAAAGAGAATTACTCAACAGAAAAGATGGGAAAAAAATCTTTGTAATTGCTAATTAATGGAAGAGAGAAGGGTTTCTTGAAGTTCTAATTTAACCAAGAAAATGACTAAGAAAAATGTGGTTATTCACTAATCACGCCACCGTGTATTCTCTTTTTCTGAGTAACAATGTCACCGTTATTTGATATTTAATGTTGATTTATAGATTCATTTTCTGCTCTAGAAGATGGTATATTAGCTGTTATCTCTCGTTTGTTATGTTTAGTCCTAAACTGAAATGGATGGAGTAAAACAACAAAAAGAAAAGGGGAAAAACAAAACCACACTAGAAAAAGCAAAAGAAAGTCTGAGAAAAAGCGGCAGACTGACCCTCGAGCAGAGACAGTACACTCCGCTTTGTCTTTTTGAATTTAATCATGAAATCCATCAACTGGTAGTTGACCATAATCACTAGCTGATTTAACAGCTATGGTTTTTTCTTTCTTTCTTAATTTACACTCTCTTTTTCTTGTACTACAACTACATAATTTTTCATCACTCTCCTACAAAATGCTGCCTAATTATTCTACCTTAGTTCTACAGCCAAAGCTGAAAATGCTACTACTAATCCTCCTCATTCATGCTCTCATCTTCTCCTCAACATCCTCGGACCTGACCACCGACCGCGCCGCCCTTTTAGCCTTTCGTTCGGCCGTAGGTGGCCGTACATTCCTCTGGAACATTTCCAACACCACCTCCCCATGCAACTGGGCTGGTGTACAATGCGAAAACAACCGTGTTACCGTTCTCCGGCTACCGGCCTCCGCTCTCTCCGGTAAACTTCCGGTGAACATCATCTCCAACCTCACGAGCCTCCGTACACTCAGCCTTCGTCTCAACAACCTTTCGGGTCCTCTCCCTTATGACCTTTCCAAAAATGTTGAGCTTCGTAACCTTTATCTTCAGGGTAACTTTTTTACCAGCCCAGTTTCTTTTCTCTTTGGGCTTCGCTCTTTAGTTCGGTTAAATCTTGCTCATAACAACTTTTCTGGTGAAATACCATCCGGGTTTAACAATTTGACCCGATTGAGAACACTTCTTCTTGAAAGGAATCATTTTTCTGGGTCTCTACCTGATCTAAAGTTTACCAATCTAGAACAGTTTAATGTGTCTTTTAATAAATTAAATGGGTCTGTTCCGAGAAGTTTGGAGTCAATGCCTGTGGATGCTTTTCTTGGGAATTCACTATGTGGAAAGCCACTTGGTATTTGTCCAGGAGGTGGGGCCCAGCCTGCTATAGCTACTGCTGGAATTGAAATTGGGAATTCAACTAAGAAAAATAAGTTGTCCAGTGGAGCTGTTGCTGGGGTTGTAATTGGTTCTGTTGTGGGGTTTCTTGTTTTGTTGTTAATTTTGTTTGTATTATGTAGGACTACAAGTGATAAAAAAAGGTCTTTTGAGACTTCAGTAATTAAGCAAACAGAAACAGAAGTTTCAGTGGAGAAGCAAATTGTGGAATCAGAGAATGGAGGTGGAAATAATGGGTATTCTGTGGCAGCAGCATTGAGTACTAGTGAAAATGGGGCTAAAAAACTTGTGTTTTTTGGAGATTATTATAAAGCATTTGATTTGGAGGATTTGTTGAAAGCATCTGCTGAGGTTCTTGGGAAAGGAACATTTGGAACAGCTTATAAGGCAGTTTTGGAGATAGGTACAATTGTTGCTGTTAAGAGATTGAAAGATGTGGCTATATCTGAAAAGGAGTTCAGGGATAAAATTGAAACAGTTGGAGCAATGAATCATGAGAATTTGGTGCCTCTTAGGGCATATTATTACAGTGGAGAGGAGAAACTTCTTGTGTATGATTATATGCCAATGGGGAGCTTGTCTGCATTTCTTCATGGTAAGTTAGAGTTACAATTCACTAATGCCAAAATCTGGTGCTTTTACTTCATTTCCATTAATTTTTGAAGATACACTATGTTCTTAATTCCAGCTTTTGATATTTTGTTGGAGCCATGCTACTTACCAGAGTTCAATCTCTATTCTTCTGCCTTCATCGGTACTCCCTCCGGTCCAAAATAATTGTTGTTCTAGGCTCGGGCACATTGATTAAGAAAGTTACTTGCTCCTAGAAATTTAGAGGGGTTTTTGACTAAAATACCCTTAATAAGTAATCATTTTATCTTTTTATTTTGGTCCAAAATAAATGTTCATTTACATAATCAAGAAGGAATTAATTTTATTTTTTTAAAATTTGCCCTTCTTTACATATTCCATTCCAATATGTCAAGCTAACAATTAATTAAGGTTAATTTAGTGAATACATTTTTTTTTTCCTAGAAGTTCGTTTTTTTTTAATGAGTGTGTCAAAGGTAAAATGTTACTAGTTAGTTTGACATGTTGCATACTGTGTTACCTGCAGTGTTTGTACTGGGGCCCTCAACTCAATGAAAATGTGATCCTAGAATTAAGCATTCTTTATTATCATTTCCCTCACTCTTCATCACGTAAAGCATGCTTCTAATATAAGGAAGTATGTTAAATCTAAAGTTGTTTGTAATTAAAAGCTATAAGTAGTACTTATTTGATTTAGTTGATGTCATTATAGCCAAAGGACCTTTTGTCATTTTGTAGGTCACCTGTCCATATACAGGGGAAAGTTGCAGAAGCACAATATAATCTTTCACTTAACCCTACAAAAATAGGGTCTACAATTATATGTTCTTTTTACTATCTAGAGCAGGAGTAGAATTTTGAATACTGGAGACTAGTTTTCTGCCATGTGAATCTTGTATGAACTTGTAGATTTTTTGCCTCTGGAACACTTGAAACTTGTTAAAGTGAGCTTAGAAGCTGAAATGAGCTGTTTGCTTACTGTAACCTTCTTTACAACAACAATAACAACAAACACAGTGTAAGTGTAATGTGTACGCAAAGAGAGGTTTTTTTTAATGTACTGTAACCTTCTTTCTATTCACTATAATTTCTTTAATTTGCTAGGAAGCAAGGGGACAGGCAGAACGCCGTTGAATTGGGAAATCAGGTCGAGTATAGCCCTGGGAATTGCTCATGGCATAGATTACCTACACTCCCAAGGTCCTAATGTATCCCACGCGAATATTAAATCATGTAATGTTCTTCTCACCAAATCATACGAAGCACGAGTCTCAGATTTTGGCCTAGCTAACTTAGTTGGACCGCCATCGTCCCCTACTCGAGTAGCAGGATATCGTGCTCCAGAAGTAACTGATTCTCGTAAGGTTTCCCAAAAAGCAGATGTCTATAGCTTTGGAGTATTACTATTAGAGCTTCTTACTGGAAAGGCACCTACTATGAATGAAGAAGGTGTTGATTTACCAAGGTGGGTTGAATCTGTAGTTCGCGAGGAATGGCCTTCTGAAGTATTCGATATAGAACTCCTCAGATACCATACTGCTGAAGAAGAGATGGTTCAACTATTGCAGCTAGCAATAGATTGTACTGCTCAATATCCTGATAATCGGCCTTCAATGTCCGAGGTTTCTAAGGGGATTGAAGAACTTCGACGTTCAACCTTGCATGAACACTCTGATCTTGTCAATGCAACAGATTAAATTGGTCATTAGTCTTGAGAAGTGCAGTAACTAAACTAAAATCAGATACAGAGGCCAACTTTTAAGCATATCGAGTTTGTTGTTTGTTGCCTGAAATGAATTTAAATGGAGAAACATGGTCAGTGAGTTCATATATCCAACCCAAATTTGTTTGTTCTTTTTTAGGGAGGTCTTACTTCATTTTGAATTAACAGATTATGGCCCCTTTTGTCAAAGTCCCTATTGTAGTTGAGCCTTTCATCTTCATTTTCATTTTGGGGGGGCCAATATCTGTACTATTTATTCGTGTTGGGTAGATAATGTTTTCTTTAATATTAGTACTTCAGCTTTTACTTTTGCCTTTTCTTTTTCTAATTGTCAGTGACAGTTATCTGAATATAAGAGGCATGCGTGCATGTGACTCTGGATATGCTGAAGCCAGCAGGAAGATTACAGTGATGTAGAGTTGTTTTCAGCTACAAAGTGGGACATGTGAAGTTTTCACAATTTTCCGATTACAGTGAGAAAAATTCAGTTCTATCACTTCTTGGAAGATAGACCAAACCATTGCAAACATTTTGAAACATGTCAAAATCTCGTCTTCCTTGGATCTTGGCACAACTGATTTTAACAGCTTAGAAATAAGCTTAATATAATAATGGTGAAATCATATAGTTATTTAATGTCATAAAAGGAAACGGTGTTGCATCTTACACAAAATGGGACAAACCAATTATTAGAATAGTAACCTACACTTTGTAGTACAATTTGATAAAATTTATATCATCCAAAAAAGAAATATGGCATCCTCAACAAAACCACATTATGGTACCAACTCTTTGTAGCAATATCATTTATGATCCTTGTTAAATGATTTTAGCTGTGTTAGGACACCTTTTTTTCTTTTCAAATCTTTTTATTTTACACTGTCAAAGGCAAAATAGTCGTTCTATTAGACCTTTGACTAATCTCTTCTCAGAAATTAGCCAACACCAAGAGAGCACAGCAGATTTAGCAGATACTTGCACAAGAGAGAAGAATCAAAGGAATGGAAGAGGCTGCAAAAAGCAAAATTTGAGGCAACAAGTCCAATCCCTTTCGAAACAGGAGATGTGTTCTCATTGCTGTGGAGGGACATTTACAAAACACTCAAAAGCCTGAAGTCAAAAACCACAAGGCATCTCATGGCCATGCATGAGAACACAAAGTTGCCAAACTACAAATAAAACGATTCAAAGCACAACCTCACAGCATGAGATTTCTCTGTATGACAAAAACACATCCCCAGTCGTCCCCATCGTGATCTTTAAGCTGCTTCTATATCTGCAATGGAACAAAAATGTAAAACTGTAACAATGAAGAGAAAAGTAGTATCTTTAGAATTATTTCATTAAACTTAGTCATATACATACATTTACAAGGTGTAAAGACAGGGAGATGATTGGCCCACGTTCTGTTTGATTCTATCAGCCCAAGAGACCGAGGTTTGAATACTCCACAGCCACTGTTCCCAGTGGCTATGCATTATGATTTGACGGATGATCGTCTTTCCAACCCTTTGTAAGCAAATCATAATTGATTGATGCAAGCTGGGAGAGGTTCTGTTGGAAGAAAGTGAAAAGAAATAGTGTGGTATCAGTTGTTAGGACTAATTTATGAGCTGAATGGCTTTTTACATCAACTCTTGTTAAGTACCAGACAAAGTATCACATGTAATTAAAGAGAAGTAAAATTTGGTCAATCAAAGTAGAGAGTATATTGTTAGAACAAATGAGAGAACAAAGTCCGAGGTTGCTGAATGCCAGGTGTTGTTTACTAGTCAAACAAGCTTAGTAATCTCAGGAGCGGAGATAGAGTAATAAGGTACACGGGCTCGGACGAATCCAGTAGCTTTCGATTAGACCCTATGTTTGTATTAGGAAATCCATTAAATATGTATAAATATTTAATTGAAAACCTAATTACTAAAACGAGTTATGGGTTTAGTGGAAAGTTCAGAACGCATTAATCTCAAATCCTGGCTCCGTCTCTGAGTAATCTCCTGATCATAAGCAACAAACAGCAGCATAAAGGTAGAAAGAAAGATCAAAAAAGATCCAGATAACATTAAAACAGTATGTCATCCTCTTAAAGCGATTTAAGAATGCATCCAACAGCTGCAGCCAGCCATACCCTGTCATGTATTCCCTCATCCAGAAAACACCCAGCCATCAAAAAGCAGCCAATCATGAACGGAGTGTTGTTAAACAAGAAATTACCTTAAATGAGAAGTTATTGAAAGGATAGTTGACAGAAGAGCCTGACTCATATTCTGCAATACCAGCATACTCATCACCCTGCACATTATTGCAACTAAGTTACATCTATTTAATGAAAAATCAACAGAGTCAACCATAAAAATTAATTTAAATACATGAAGGGTTGTAACACACCAGTCCCTTTTTTTTTTGGGGTGTGTGTGTGTGTGTGTGTGTGGCTGTTATCAACATACCGGTTCATCTTGGCGATTATCTAGACAGCTGCTACTACCACTAACACTACCATCATCGCTAGAATCCTCATACTCACTGGCTGCATACACATGTTCATCTGAAGGATTCCAAGAGAAGCGACTTGTGAAGTAACTAGTATCCAGTGCACCTTCTGATTCAGGCACAAACGCAGCCTGAGAAGTACATGCATAGATTCTACACTAATTAGTAGAACTAATATGATCGACCACCTGCTAGCTGCTAATACATCAACAACAACAATAATACAACTACACCTCAATCCAAAACTAGGCGGAGTTAGTATGCTTCAATTCAAAACTAGGTGGGGTTGGCTATGTGCTAGTACAGATACAGTTAAATGAAGACAAATCACTTCTATGAATAATTGCAGTCAAACCTTCTGTCTAGCCAGTGTGTCCCAGTTAATATCTCTAAAATATGGATGCTGCTTCACCTGCATAAGAAAGAATCATAGTCATTCTAGATTTATTCTCAAGATTTCAAATGGACAGAGGTAACAAGGGCCAATATCAAAGTTTGATGGAAAAAAGAACATCACCTCTGATGCTCCGCTGGCCCCAAGTCTGACATTAGGATCTTCTGTTAGTAACCTGAAATTTAACACGATAGCAGCATTCATAAGTTGAGAGGCAGAAACAAACTAGTTCTATAATAGATAAGTTACAAAAAGAAGAACGCTAAGCTTATAATTACTAAAGCCCAATGATGCTAATCTTAGAAGCTGCACCTGAAAATTACAGAATAAACTCTCCATCAATTATAGGTTCAAAACCCAGCCTGTTCTCATTTTTGGCAGAATAGATTACTCCAAATGTATATTTATCACTATTATCCTTTTCATAGTAAGATTCTTCTTCTGTTCCAGGGTCATGATTGTTGACCGATTTCAGAGTATTTATAGACAATCTTTTCATAAATAATCCCCGATGATGCTTTTTAGTCAAAAGTCGACTAAATTCTAATGATCCACGCCCTCTCTCAAGTCAATAAAACTATTTCCTCATAATTCATGCACGCCACATAACATAGAGCTTACATCTACATGTCCTTATCCCAGAAGTTAAAATGAGAACTGGCTACAAGATGAAGGCTCTTGGAAAAAGAACTTAGTAAACTCAAAACTAGGAAGACAAAAATGGGATATTAAAACAATAACCAGAATGATTCTCTTACTGGTCAATCAGATCTTGTGCTTCAGCGCTCATTTCATCAGGAACCCCTGGCCAAGGTACCTTACGATTGAGAATATTATCGAATATTTTCTGCAAATGACAAAAAGTAAAAAGAGAAAGAGCAATACATCAGAAGTGCTTCATAAAACAGTAACCTCATCAATATAGTACATCACAGGTGAGAAAATGCTCACCGAGTACGTTATCAAAACAAAAAAACAAAAAAATCACATAGTACGTTATCAAAAAAGAAACTGCTCAGAGTATGTTATCAAAAAAAGAACTGCTCACAGAATTTCTACGGTAAGCGATAAAAGCATAAAGGTATCAGAATTGCAAATACTAAACTACGCATATCAAGTGTTACATACATTTTTTGACAAGCGCAGGTCAAGCCTCAACTGGCTAAAATGTTAACCAGAAGCGGATCCAGGATTTAAACTCTATAGGTTGCCTTTAAGATTCTTAGTATTGAACTCCTTATATTAATGGAGCAGGGCAGGATTTAAACTCTATGGCTCCTTCTTCTAGTTCTAACATCAATTAAATGAATTATGAAACTAGCCTAATTATACGGAGGCCAATAGGGCATGTTGGCTGCCTAGAGCAATTGCAGAACCAGTGCATCTTCCAAGTCTAAAACCAGTGCATCTCGCCCAGAATCTTAGCGGGTCCTGTGACCCGTCCTGCCCTGCTACGGATTTTCAAACTAAATTTTAACCTCCCTGCCCTGTTAAGGTCTTGCCCTTCCCTGCCCCGCTAAGGTCTTGTCCTGCATCATTGCCATTCCTAGTTACATACAACGAACTGCTCGACATCAGATAAAAGAGCTAAAATTTCTTAACTCTTAACCCATTTCTTTTTTCTTTTTCGAACTTTCATCGAAATACAGGATTTGAGTCTATATCTTTTCCTTGATTCTTCCCAAATTATGTTGACTTAAACGCACCATAATATAAAGCATAAGCAACATTCGGGGCCTTTTTTCTTCCCTTTAATATATAAACTAATCCAAAGCTAAATGGGTAGTGTAGTACTACTCCTTCAGACCTAAGGGTTAAAAAACTACATGGAAGAATAAGGACTAAAGATACAAATAAGAAGACAACATATTAACCTGAGGATGCTCTGCATTAAAAGGAGGAACACCGACAATCAACTCAAAGAGAATAACACCCACAGACCACCAATCAGCCGTGAAACCTGAAAAGAATTATGTAGCCTAAGAACTAAATAGCAAACAGAAAGGCGCAAAAAAAAAAAAAGAATGCTGTCAAATCCAATTGTTTTATAAGAATGCCAGGTTAGACATATATTCAAACTTCTAACATGAGACTGTCGACAAAGGTTCAATGTCCAGATTTCCATAAAAAAGCAATAATTTGGAAGAAACTTCAAACCTGTCCTGCTGTCCACCAACTCATCCTCGTTACTCTCCAAGAATTTTAACCTCTATGGCATGCATGAGTGCATAGTACCATATCTACTTTCTTTTACAAGGTAAATAATTTTATTGATGTGAGAAAAGCTCTTGCATACAAGCAGTCTACCAAAAAGTAGAGCTTATACAAAAAATATGGTCCTCTCCACAACACACCCAATCAGGGTTCTCATGGTGCACCATAATTAACAACAAACAAAAGGAAAGACTATTATGCAAATGTACAAAGTCATTCTTATCCTTTCAAAACACTCTCCACTTCTCTCCTTCCATAGTACACACATGAGGGCTAGAGGGACCAAAAGTCTCATGTTCTATATCGTCTCTGCCTTCTTCTAGAGGCCCAGCTATGTAGTACAATATCCAATTTTAGTAATCAATCAAACCCAAGTTACTTGGATCAATTATCTATCTGTATCTGCTCTAATCATGTAAATGCATCCAATACTAAGTAATTTGTCTTTTGAGACAAATTAAGGATTCTTTAGAGCCAGATATTATGAAACCACGCCTATCTCTAGCATACAAGTTTCTAATCAATATAGAAGGAAACATACTCCTGACAAAAATCAAATGTAATGTAGATGTAACAACAATTAAGTGTTAACACAACAAGTCTGTATCGCCTATATGAATCTTTTACTTCCATTGTGATTTTGTCAAGTCCATATAGATTTCAAGAGATTGCAAATCCTTTTTCAGACAACTACCCTCCTTTTAGTCTACCTTATTTTCTTTTATTGTTTTCCACCATCATGTTGTTACTATAAACTGATGCATAAATGACCTCTCGTTTTACTTCTAGGTGTGTCTACTTGCAGCTTCCATCATATTTGATCATTTCTAATCTCGTTCAAACTTGTACGAGAACTGCACGTCAATCGTAACATTCACGCTTTTACGAAATTCATCTTATGAATTTGTTGCACTAATTGTCGGTCTCAACAACTGTTCTAAATTGCACTTCACTTCGCCAGACATGTCCTATCACATGTCACTTTTGTATTATTCCTCTATTTCTGTCATCCTACTTTTATTGTCTTACATGTTCGTCTATCATATCCCATAAGATTAAGTCTAGATATCTAAATCATCAATGTTTAGGCACCACAATGATGTCTACTGTTACTTCCTTCAGAGAAAAAATACTCTACTGTAAAATTACCTGGTATAAATCCAAAATTGTTAACGTCACCCTTGTAATTTCACAAACTCTTTGCTCTACCTTTTTTTCCTTAGTTGTATTGTATGACTCATAAGTTTAACACTACGATAGCTCGTATAACTTTGAATATCTCCTCTGTTTTTATATATCGAAACCTAGGTACTTTTTCTCCATTCGTTTGACATCTTGTTACTTAATGTAACATTAAATAGCTTGGCGTATACTACTCCAACCTCTCCGCTGAACTTCCAAACCTCTACAAAGATACCATTTAGACATCAGGTTTTCCTAATCCTCATATTTTTCAAGGCATCTTTTATTTCAATTGACCTAATTCTATAAGTTAACTAAGGTCTCTTCTAATCACGGATGTAAAAATATTTCAAAAGTTATTCTCGTGATTTGTGATGAGAAGTTGATTGCAATAACATCTTTACCTCTCTTTTTTAAGATAGCAATAATGCCTCATATAGCTGACCCAACTTGTTTAGGACTGAGGCATAGTTATTAGTGTGTTCCGGTCAAAACTTTGGCTAGAAATTCTCTTTAATATACTCAACTTGGTTCAAGTCCTTAAGTACATTCTATCTCAGTCATGCTAGCGTATAACATTTCTTCTTCCGCACTCCGCATCCCTAACTTCCGGTACAAGTTGTCTAAGGCTTCGACAATTGCCCTCTTAGCATCTCTTTTAGCTATCTCACATTCTCCGGAGGCTTCTCTAACTCCTGTCGTGGTAACTTCCCATACCGCTCTCTTTCTGCTTTGATAATTCTTTGTGCATCCTCTTTTCACCATGAATATTCTTGTGGCTAAGAGTCCTATGTCTTTACACACGTAGAACTTCACTTTCTACTTTCTTAATGCAACCTATTATCACCTTCAACAAGATATTTTTTTTGATAAGGTAAAGATTAAACCTTCAACAAGATATCTGCATTAACTTTTAAATCTCATGCTCCCTTCATCAGCTAATCAAACGATTAATATCGGGTATTGGACTAAAGTGTCCATTATAGAATTTTTGGTTCCATGTAACTCTTCACCTCTTTTTGTCCACTCGTTCACTTCACATCTAAGACCATCAAGCCATGTGGAATGGTTAGGACTTCTCCTGGTATAACCTTACAATCCTTGCGATCACTTTTTGCAGAAGATATAAAGTCTATTTGGCTATGATTATCTCCAATCTTGAACAATGACAAGTATGACTTCCTCTCCGTGAACTTAGTCACAACTACATCTACCCACACGTATCCTGACAAAGATAACTGCATCCTCCAAGAATTTAATCCCAGTTTTCCCATCTAATTCTATTTGCTGAGCATAGCCACTATTGATGTTGATTGTCTCATCTCTCCAAATCACTCTTAATGGAATAGACTTATCATCTATTCTCTTTACTTATGTAGTTTTATCCGTAAGTCTTGGTTCCTGCCTACATTCCTATTCTTATCTATCCCATAAAAACATTATTTATAACCAATCTCCCAAACATTTTTTTCATGTCCATTTAGTCTCTTGCAGACACGCAATATCTACTCTTTTATCTTTTTAATGTAACCACCAATTTTATTGACTTTTTTGTCAACGAGTTCCAACTACTTATTTGAATCAAAGTCATGTTAGTTTCCTACGCCATTCTTTATGAGGCAAAAGGTTTCCTATATATAGCACCACATCTACGTGTTGATAAGGCGGGACTAACTCTTTTTGCACCCTCACCTTTCAATGGTGCGAGAACCCTTGCCTCTGCTCCTTCGCACAATGAACTCCTCGTATATTTAAGTTTACACCCAAGTGCCGAGTCGTACGTGCCTAGGTACACACAACAACAACTAAACCTCAGTCCCACTCAAAGTTGGGGTTGGTGATATGAATCCTCACTTCTTCTTTTAAACTCAACTCATATCATTATCATGCCAAAATGTGCCTAGGTAGACACGTCCCAATAAATTCAGTATTTAGACAATTCATCACCATTAGAATAGTTTCGACACTGACACTCAACCTACTGCAAACCTTCTTTACTGGGACTTGTGAAGAAAAGGGAAAAGGGACTTTATTCAACAACATTATCAAGTTGATCACTTAAAATGACTGCATATTTGCCATGTTCAAGGATAATCAGCTATTCATTGTCAAAGAAGACAGACTGAAAAAACATAGATACAAACCATGCCCTGTTCCCAGAAGGATCTCTGGCGCCAAATAGTCTGGTGTACCTACGGCAGAACGTTTGTTCCGCCTCTCCTGCTGATGTTCAGATGCAGATAGGTGAGATTCATCATCTTCCATCATGGATGCCACACTGACTGCTGGACCAGACAAGTCATCTGTGCTATTGATAAGACCAACTCTAGAAAGCCCAAAGTCTGTCAACTGAAAAAAATTACACCAATTAAAACTAACTCATCAGCGTGAAACTAATGTCATTTAAAGCATAAAGCACAAACAAATAGGTCATCGACATGTTTACCACTGCGAGCTTTAACAACACCCTAATAATCTATGTTACAAGGACTTCAAAATGTCGTCGGGTGCGTGTCGGATCCTCCAAAAATAATGCATTTTGGAGGATCCGACACTGGTAAAACAACATTATTGGAGAGTCCGAGCAACATAGCTAATAATGCTAGAAAAGAACATCAACGGCATGTGGAGAAATCAAGGGATACTATAAGAGTAATTTTATCCCATGATGAGCTGCTTGGGATTGAGGCATAGTTGTTTTTCTATGAGCTTGCTATACAACAATGGCAATTAACAATGTGCAACATGATTTAACAAGTTGCACTTCTGTCATTATGCCAATATGAACCATGAGAAACACTTCTATGATTTACACTTAAGGGGGAACACATTAGCATCAGCACACCGATCATCATCCCCAAGATAAATAAGCAAACAAACGATGGAACAAAAATAAGGGTACAAGTAGGCACATAGCAATGGCAGAATGATTTGCAAACCCCTAACAGAGGCCTCAAGGAACATCTTGACTTAAACACTAGATGTCCATCTAATTTCTCTATTGCAGTATTTTCCAAACTATTTTACATTAAACTGTTGACCTTTTTGTGCAAATATAAACTCTTGATGTCGTAGTGCAGGGTTTCCTTTGGCATCTGGATCACTGTTGTAATCATCTCAGAATTGCAGTTAGATTTATTTGAATAAATAGCTATGTTTACTGCAACAAAATTATCTGAACCTGCATTGGTGTACTGAAGCTCTAGCATTTCTCTACATTGCTGTAACTATTATCCAAATAAAAAGTTAGGCTTTTCCTTTTTCATTTTTTTACTCCCTTTCTCCCATATTATGTGAAATACTTTTTTAGTTTGTCTTCCTAGATTTAGAAACAACTTATTTTACGCTTCCCATTTTACCCTTAATGAAATGATTTATAGCCAAAGAAATATTCATGGCATGTTTTAGACCACAAGTTTCAAAAAAGAAATCTATCTTTCTCAACCTCCATGCCCAATCAATCACCATCACATAAATTGGGACGGAAGGGCTAATATTTTGGCCATCATTCGCTCAATATGGACGTCAAAATGCCAAACTAATGAGGGTGCTTTTAGTTCTCACAAAAAAGAACCAATGATGGTGCTTCTAAAAAAATGTGGCCTTCATTTTCTCATATGTGGTCAAAATATGAACATGGTTACAAGCCCGGCCCAAGTCCAATTTTGAAATTCCATAATTAAACAAAGGATTACAAATAACGTCCATGGCTAAGAAAGCTGATGCTGACAACTTGGATTTCAGACATATAGTTACTGATATAGGGTAAGAGCAAACCAGGTGGATTTAAAAAAAAAAGCCACCAAATTTTACCTATTAAGCTTTATATCTAAGCCTGATAGATGAAATAAGCCCACCTAAGACAAGGAACATGATAATACATATAATTATCAAGAAAGGTTCGTTTCAGGCGCAAGTTTTACCTTGATATGACCATCATGTGCAATCAACAAATTGTCAGGCTTCAGATCCCGATGAACCACATGCAGAGAGTGCAAGTATTCCAGGGCAAGCACCTGGGCACCTCACAACTTCAGATTTAGGTGTTTCACCATATGTGCAAAACTTTTGAGAGCAAGACAGAGACCTAGATACTCACAACTTCAGCTATATAAACACGAGCGACATCTTCATCTAAGCAGCCTAGATTTCTCAGCAATGAATATAGGTCCCCACCATTCAAGTACTCCATCACAAGGTACAAGTTTTCACGGCAAGTAAATGAATAGAAGAAGCGAACCTAATCCATAATACAATCAGTAAAAAAAAGGTATAATCATTTCTTTAGTAAAATGCTTTTCCACTTCAGCATGCTCACCACAAAGGGATTTCGAACTGATATTAAGATATCACGTTCTGCCAAAATACTCTCAACGGCATTCTTGCGTATCATATCTGCCTTCTTCAGGACCTGTAACTAAACTTGTAAGTTGAAGTGCCACAAAGAAATATGCTATAGCATACCCAGGATTAGAACTTTACCCATTAGGATAATGGCAACAAAGGGTCCTTCCCAATGATGAACAAAATTTGAAAATTCGATAATTATGAGTCAAAATATGTTTACTCATAAGAAATACAGTAGAAAGAAAGAGAAAACCACGCCTGTCAGAGTAATCAAATCTCGGTTTCTTGAGCTGATAGAATCAAGCAGAAAGCTGCCCAATCATCTCCATGTCTTTATACCTACTTTGTAGATGTGTGTCTCTGACAAAATATATTGCCTAAAGATACCACTTGATGGTTTCAAATTTTCGTTTTGTTTCCTTGCAGATATGGAAGCAGCTTAAAGACCATGATCGTGACTGTTAGGGATGTGTTTTCATCATACAAAGAAACTTCATGCTGTGAGGATGTGCTTTAAATCATTTTATTTAGTCTGACAACCTTAAATTTCTTTTTGTTCGTGTGCATGGCCATGAGATGTCTTGACGTTTTTGACTTCACGCTTTTGATTGTTTTGCAATTGTCCCTCCACAGCAATGAAAAGTGAGAACACATCTTCAAAAGGGATTTGACTTGTCACCGCAAATTCTGCGGTTTACACTCTCTACCATCCCCTTAATACTAGGGAGAGGAAAGTATAGTAGTTTGTTCCAAAAAGAATGACACTTTATATTTGGGAACTCTTTAGCTTTAAACTTTCATTTTACCTTTAATACTATTTTTGTATAAGATCATGAAAACCCTTAATGGCATACTGTTGTAGCCATAGAAGTGTCACCGCATATTACATCTTTTTTACAACCGAGAAATCCCCGAGAGTCAGTGAGGCATGGTTCGAAACTCGGCAAACATGGGTCTGCCCCTCCACCATTCTCCATTTAAATACTACGCTTTTGTCTGTGACATGGTTCAAACTCGTGACATGCGCCTAACCCGCATATCACGTGGTGCGCTCTTATCACTAGACCAAGGTCCCAAAGGCCTAGGGCCAAATGTCATGGTATATCTAAGACTACAAGTTTTAAAAGTACTTTAGTACAGTTTTTGCCTTATAATACAAGTTCTAGAAGCACTTTTGGTATATGTCATTAAATGTAATTCTTTATTGTACACAATCTTTTGTAAAGGAGAAAAAGTACTCCCAAACCTGGTAATACTCACACTGGTTTTTTTAGTTCCCCATAGGGCCACATATTAGTGCCTCTATTAGAACTAAAGTGAACCTCATAAAAATACAAGGCATGTTATCTTTAACGAACAAGGATTCAAGGAGAAAAGGTAGCATATCCCCCACCTTTATGTATTTTACTCTTGGTATAAACAAGTTAGACATTAATATCTAACCCTCTGACAGCTCATGTTAGACATCGAGTAAAGATGTATTACTACTTGTTCTGTCAATTCAAACAATCAGTTAGCACTTACAAAATCGTTTCTAGGACCTACCTAATCATATATTTACACACAAGCTAGGTGGAAACAATATGTACACTCCAACTTGAGGAAAAGCAAAACTGGAGTATACCTTATCCAAAAGAAAGAGTATTAAAGAATGTATATAATAGCAAGAAGCTATTATATATATATGACAAAACCCCACACTCAAACCGTCCTTCTCAGGATCCGCCAGTGACCGTTTCCGCATTTATTTCCTTGGTGACTCAAACCAAGGTGGAAGGTGGTCCTTTTTTCTTATTTAATAAGGTGGGGGTGGTCCTTATCACTAGGCTATCCCTCTAATGTCAAATTCTTATATTGCAAAAATGGAATGCATCCCAGTGACTATCACAGGGAGAATCCATAAACTGACTTACAACACTCACCGGAAAAGAAATGTCAGGTCTAGTCACTGTGAGGTAATTCAATTTGCCAACCAACCTCCTATATCTCGTAGGGTCTCTAAGAGGCTCCCCTGTCCAAGGGGAAGCTTAGCATTCGGATCCATAGGAGAGTCAATAGGTTTGCAACCCATCATTCCAGTCTCCTCAAGAATGTCTAAGGCATACTTCCGCTGTGAAATAACAATACCTGAGCTAGATTGAGCGACCTCAATACCTATAAAATACTTCAATCTGCCCAGATCCTTAGTCTGGAAGTGCTGAAAGAGATGTTGCTTCAGATTAGTAATACCATCCTGATCATTACCAGTAATAACAATATTATCAACATAAACCACTAAATAAATACACAGATTAGGAGCAGAATGCCGATAAAACACAGAGTGATCAGCCTCACCACGAGTCATGCCGAATTCCTGAATAATTGTGCCAGTGTTTAAAAAAGCGCTCGCTTCATCGCTTTAAGCGAGAAGCGAGCGCTTCATCTTGCTGAAGCGACTCAGGTCAGTAAAAGCGACCGCTTCTCTGTAAAAAGCGAGAAGCGGGGAAAGAGAAGCGAAGAGAAGAAGCGTCCGCTTCTCTGTATTAAAATACCCAACCTTATTTTATTAAAAACAAGTTTTTTGGATTAAACACTGATCTTCAACAACAGCGACTCGTATTCTTCAACTTCCAACAGCAGCGACTTCTTCTTCATCTACTTCTGATTTCTGAAAGAATCTCAAATCATCAGCTAGGGTTGTTCTTCTTCTTCTTCAACTTCAAGTTCAAGACTTCAAGAGGTATGTTCTGAACTTCTGATTTCCATTCTTCTTCTTCTTCTTCTTATTCTTTTTCTTTCTAAACGTCCAAAAAGCAGCGAAATGCTGGCGAATTTTTTCCAGAATTTTACTGCCCAATTTTTCCAGTTATTAACAGAGAATTCCTATGATTTTTTATATCCTTTATAGTTTATTCTTAGTTCTTATTGCCTTTCTTATGTGTTATGTAGTTGTTCTTTTAATGGCGCCAAAAGAAGATAGAAAAGATCCGGCTTGGGCTTACTCTGAAAGAGTTTGCGATACCAACAAGATGGCAATTAGATGTCTTTTTTGTGACAAGATTTCAAATGGAGGAATCTATCGTCAAAAAGCGCATCTAATCGGCGGTGATCCAAATGTCGCATCTTGTCTTAAAGTTCCGTCGCATGTGAAGGAAGATTTGAAAGCATTCCTTCATAAAAAGAGAGAGTTAAAGACTCAACTGATTCATGAACAAGAACTGTATAATCTTGATGACGATGATGAAACAGAAGAAGGTGACGATGCTTCGTCGCTTCCACCAAAATCACAAAAGCGGGGAAGGATGCAACCAATGTCTTCTAGTTGTGGATCTACTGGCAAGACCAAAGGTCCTATGGATTGTTACTTCTCGAAAAAATCTGGAGATAAGGAAGGAAAAAGTGGTAATCCTCAAATTGATGCCAAAACGATTTTGAGGGATCGTGCAATTACAATGTTTGCGCGGTGGATGTATGATGCAAGTCTTCCTTTTAATTGTGTTAATTATACTGACACTTTTTCTGCTTTTATTGAGGCCGTAGGCCAATATGGTCCAGGAATGAAGCCTCCAACATATCATGAAGTTAGAGGGCCATATCTAAAAAAAGAAGTAGCAGAGGTGAACAAAATCGTGGAAGAGCACAAAGTAGAATGGAACAAGTTTGGTTGTTCCATTATGATGGATAAGTGGACGGCGAGAAATGGAAAAATGATCATCAATATCTTGGTGAATTCTCCTAAGGGAAGCCTGTTTCTTGAGTCCGTTGATGCAAGCGACTCTTTGACTGATTCAACCAAAATGTACTCCTTGTTCAAGAGTACAATAGACTCTATTGGAGCAGAAAATGTTGTTCAAGTTGTCACGGACAACGCCAGTGAAAATGTTAAAGCTGGCGATTTGATGTCTGCTGGGTACCCGCATATTTATTGGACCCCGTGTGCAGCACATTCTATTAATTTGATCTTCGGTGACATTTTCAAGGAAAGACCCTTTAGTTCAATCTTTAATCAGGCAATTAGAGTGCATTCCTATATTGTTCAAAGGCCTTTGTTATTGAATATGATAAAGAGATTCACTAAACAAAGAAGCTTGGTGAAACCCGCAAAGACAAGATTTGCTACTGCTTTCTTGACTTTGCATAGGATGTATGAGCAAAAAAGCAATTTGAAGAAGTTGTTTGTTTCAGATGAGTACACTAACAGTGCCTATGGAAGGGAAGCTCGAGGGAGAGAATCTGCAGATATTATACTTTCTCCTTCATTCTGGAACAATGTGGTTCATGCATTGAAGATTGGTGGTCCTATAGTTAAAGTGCTTCGTTTGGTGGATGGGGAGCAAAGGCCACCAATGGGCTACCTGTACGAAGCAATGGATAGGGCAAAGGAGGCTATTCAAGTCTCGTTTAGTCATCAAAGAAAATACAAAAGAGTCTTTGAGATCATAGATAAAAGGTGGGATAGTAAGCTTCATAGCCCTTTGCATGCAGCTGGACTTGTTTTGAACCCGGAACTGTTTTATGACAATGAAGAAAGGATTCTAGGAGATGAACCTTTGTGGAATGGATACTATGAATGTATTGAGAAGTTGATACCTGAAGAATCCGTGCAAGATAAAATAACAGAGCAATTTAGTATTTATAGGAACGCTGAGCAACTTTTTGGAAAAAACATGGCGATTAGACAAAGAAAGACGAAGTCACCAGGTGAGCGAGTGCTTATATGTTGTTTTATAGTTAATAAGTTATTTCTTTATCAATATTATGTTTTGAAAATTTGTTCTACTTCTACAGTTGAATGGTGGAAGCAATATGGCCATTCCACTCCGGATTTACAAAAGTTTTCCATCAAGGTTCTAAGTCTAACATGTAGCTCATCCGGGTGTGAAAGGAATTGGAGCGTGTTTGAACATGAAAGAACTAAGAAGAAAGATTTAGTATATTGAGATAATTAAATTATATCTCAATTGTCCTAAACTTACTAATTACTTATTATTTGCAGATTCATACCAAAAAAAGGAACAAACTAACCTTGAAGCGTCTCAATGATCTAGTATTCATTAAGTACAATAGAACATTGAGGCGTCGTTACAACGCTCGCAATGTAATTGATCCAATTAGTTTGGACAACATCGATGATGCTAATGAATGGCTAACTGGAGTCCCGGAAGATCATGCAGATGAAGAAGTATTTGAGGAAACTTCTGATTTCACTTGGGGTGATGTTGCGGAGGCGCGTGGAATTGGGGAGAGGATTTATGGTTTGAGGGGGAGTACCTCAACTTCAAGTTCACAGAGGAAGGGAAAAGAGGCAGCTACTTTGTCCCTAGTTGATGAAGAAGAAGAAGTTGAAGAAGATGACGAGCAATATAATAATGATAGTGGAATACAAGAATTTGACAATCTTGTAGAAGAATAGGATGCTCATTTTGTGCTTTAATTGATGCTACTATTTAGTTTTTACATTGAAGTATTGAACATTTGCTTACAATTACATGTGTTGTCTATGCAATATTTTTTTATTTTATTTTTTAAAATTTCGCTTCACTTCAAAAAAGCGAGCGCTTCGCTTCTCGCTTTAAGCGAAATGGGGTTTGTCGCTTTTTCTCGCTTCACGCTCTTCACAACACTGAATTGTGCTGAACTTACCAAACCAAGCTCGAGGGAACTGTTTCAAACCATATAGTGACTTGCGCAATCTGCACACACAACCATTAAACTCCCCCTGAGCAACAAAACCAGGTGGTTGCTCCATATAAACTTCTTCCTCAAGATCACCTTGGAGAAAAGCATTCTTAATGTCTAACTGATAAAGAGGCCAATGACGTACAGCAGCCATGGACAAAAAGAGACGAACATATGCTACTTTAGCCACACGAGAGAAAGTATCACTATAATCAAGCCCAAAAATCTGATTATATCCTTTTGCAACAAGACGAGCCTTAAGCCGATCAACCTGGCCATCCGGGTCGACTTTGACTGCATAAACCCAACGACAACCAACAGTAGACTTATCTGCAGGAAGAGGAACAAGCTCCCAAGTGTCACTCGCATGTAAAGCAGACATCTCGTCAATCATAGCATGTCGCCATCCTGGATGAGATAGTGCCTCACCTGTAGACTTAGGGATAGAAACAGTGGACAAAGAAGATATAAAAGCATAATGTGGTGACGACAGACGATGATAACTTAAACCGACATAGTGGGGATTAGGATTAAGTGTGGATCGTACACCTTTGCGGAGTGCAATTGGTTGACTAAGAGGAGACAAGTCCGCAGTAGGTGCAGAATCTGATGCGGGGCGTGAATCACCTGGGCCTGATGCTGGATGTGGACGACGATGATAAGTCAAGAGTGGTGGAGCTGCAGAAGGTTGAACTGGATTATGTGGAGGCACTGGAGCTATAGGTGGTGGAGCTACAACCGGAGCTGTAGGTAGTGGAACTGGAGCTATAGGTGGTAGAGCTACAACTGGAGCTATAGGTGGTGGAGCTACAACTGGAGCTGTAGGTGGTGGAGCTGGAGTGCTGAATCTCCAAAAGATGAAACTGGTAGTACCTCAGAAATATCTAAGTGATGACCCGAACCTGTGAAGTATGATTGGGTTTCAAAGAAGGTAACATCAGCGGACATAAGGTACCGCCGGAGGTCAGGAGAGTAGCATCGATACCCCTTTTGTGTTCTCGAGAAACCCAGAAATACGCACTTAAGAGCACGAGGAGCTAACTAATCTGTTCCTGGAGTAAGGTTATGGACAAAACAAGTGCTTCCAAAGATACGGGGTGAAAAAGAGAACAAAGGTAAATGGGGAAACATGACAGAGAATGGAACTTGGTTCTGGATAGCTGAAGATGGCATACGATTAATAAGATAGCAAGATGTAAGAACGGCATCCCCCCAAAAACGCAACGGAGCATGAGATTGTATGAGTAGGGTACGAGCAGTTTCAAAAAGATGTCTATTCTTTCTTTCAGCTACCCATTTTGTTGAGATGTGTACGGACAAGATGTTTGATGAATAATCCCATGAGATTTCATAAACTGCTGAAATGGGGAAGACAAATACTCTCGGGCATTATCACTACGAAATGTGCGAATAGAAACCCCAAATTAATTTTGAATTTCAGCGTGGAAGGTCTGAAAAATAGAAAATAGCTCAGATCGATTTTTTTATCAAAAATATCCAAGTGCACCTAAAATAATCATCAATGAAACTGACAAAGTAGCGGAATCCTAAGGTGGAACTGACCCGACTAGGACCCCAAACATCTGAATGGACTAAAGTAAAAGGTGACTCTGCTCGATTATCAAGACGCCGAGGGAAATGGGAACGGGTATGCTTACCGAGCTGACATGACTCACACTCTAGAGCTGACAAGTGAGATAAACCAGATACCATTTTCTGAAGTTTTGACAAACTGGGATGTCCCAACCGTTTATATAATAAATCTGGTGAATCAGTAACAAGACAAGTTGTAGAAGGAAGACAAGATGTGAGTCCATGTGATTTAGCAAGGATAAGATAATAAAGTCCGTTTGATTCACGCTCGGTACCAATGATCCGCCCCGTACTGCGTTCCTGTATAAAAACATGGTCATCAAGAAATAAAACAGCGCATTTAAGTGATTTGGCTAAGCGACTAACAGCTATGAGATTAAAAGGACTATTGGGAACATAAAGGACTGAATCTAAAGGTAAGGAAGGAAGTGGGCTTGCTTGACCTATTGCAGTTGCCATGGTTTGAGACCCATTGGCCATTGTGACTTTTGGAAGAGATTGAGAATATGAAATAGTAGTGAAAAGAGATTTGTTACCAGAAATATGATCTGATGCACCTGAATCAATGACCCAAGACTCAGAGGATGAAGATTGGGAGAAACAAGTCACGCTATTACCTGTTTGAACAACAGAAGCTATCTCAGAAGATGTCTGCTTACATGCTTTATACTGAAGGAACTCAATATACTCTGCTAAAGAAACCATCCGACTATTCAAAGCATCGGTTCCCATGTCGCTACAATTTGTAGTAGTATGGTTAACTTGAAATAGTGGAAATAAGTAACTCCTGTGAGAAAACTGAAAAAATAGCTTGAAAAACACTATTTACAGCAGGAAAACAGAACATTGTTCTGTGCCGGAAACACTGTTCACGCCGGGAACACTGTAGCTCGCCGGAAAATTCCAAAGTTGTCGGAATTTGTTGTAACCAGGATGGATAGACTCGGAATTCCTTTGCGAGCAAGCTGTCCTGAAGAAATATTTTCAAAAAATGGCCAGAAAGGTCACTGTTCACGCCGGAAAAATATAAAAGTGGCCGGAATTTGATTTGAATTAGATGGGCAGGCTCGGAATTTTGAGGAGAGCACACTGTCCTGAAGAAGCTTCGCGAAAAAATGGCCGGAAAGTGGCCGGAACCCTCGCCGGAAAAGTTGTTGCCGGCGCGTGGAGAAGCGTGGCGGCTTTTCTGCCGGATAAAATTTCAGGGGTTGGTAGTCGGAGGGTGATCTACCTCGTGGTGGTGTTGGTTTTAGCACAACACCGACAGAAAGTGACTTTCACTTAGACAAGCCTTAGGTCACCGGAAAATTACACGATGACTAAGTTCTTTCTTCTCGGTTAACGCTGGAATGACGCACATCGATCTTTTCTCACTAATGCTCTGATACCATGTGAGAAGGCACGGGAGAAAATATGTTATTGATATTAGATGATAAATTCAATACAAGATGTCCCTATTTATAGCTATACACTACAAGGAGATATTACTCCTCTTCCAATGTGGGACAAGACTACACTATACATATCTATAAACTAACAGTTACGACGAGTTGGGAATGCTGGTTTCACCTGACAATTGAATTGATGATGTCATCAGAGAAACCAACAGACATAACAAAAGAAGCATATACCATGAAAAATAAAACTGGGAAACCCACAGTTAGAAAGGGAGGAATCCTAACCCTCCCTTTGTAAACACACGTAACATCCCTTTCAGAGAGATACATGTAATACACATGTAGATATCGAAAATAGTAAATTTATAACAAGACAATTTTTCCATTAATCACCAATAGCAATTGGAGATGGAGGTTTCATAAGATCCTTTAGTTGTTTATTTTTTATAAGTAACGTTGCAAGACAACATGCAATTGTAACACAATCCTTATATATAAACTCCCAAAAATTTCACCATATATTTGTTTGCTAGAGATGAGACATGCATAAAAACAGATGTTAAAGACATGGGACAAGACGCTATCCCTTACAGACAGAGATATTGTTTTTGGTTTTCCCTTGGCCTGGGACCACGATTGCGGAAGGGGATTCCACATGTGCTTGATCACAGGTCACGCAAAAATCACTTCAAAAATGAAATACTGAATGATTCAAGAAATGTTGATCAATAAAACACAAGCAGCAAACCACCATAGTACCTTAATTGCAAAGAGATCCCCAGTTGTTCTCTTTTTCGCCAAGAAAACCCGACCAAATGCCCCACGGCTAATTGGTTTGATAATCTCAAAGTCATCAATAGACGTACGATCTTTAGAATGAATTGGGCTGGTTCTCAAGCTACGTACAACATCATCTTCCAAGGGAGCATCTTCATCAATGACAGTGCTAGTTAGATCCACTTTGTCATCATCGACCAGCTCACATAGTTGCAAATACTTCTCCCTGGATATTTGTGAACTCAAGATAAAGACAAACTTCTTGAAAGATGGAGTAGAAGGAAAAAGAAGAAGAAAAAGGATGGCAAGATTCCTTTGTTTTATCTCCGAGCCCCCTCTCCACTTCATGGTTCTTACTATTTATCATTTGTTTTTTGAGAGTACAAGCAGTATATGGATAAAACACAGGAAAGGTCAAATTACCGAATCAGCTTTTCAATGCGAGTTCCAAATGTTTCAACAGTAAGTGCATCCAACTTTCTGCGTTCCGTCACAACTTTTAAATCTTCAAGGCAAGAGAGCAAATAAGGTAAAGAGCGATCATCATCTATAGGCGTATTTGCCACACATCGAGCAATATCGGCAAGTTCATTCATCTGCAAAATTTAAAAAGTAACATGAAGCTGTCAAAAAAATCCTCCAGGCGAATAAACAAAAGAGAAGAAGAAAGATGCATTATAAAAGAAGTCGATACAAGTTATCCTGCACCTATTGAAGTCAACAGTTAGGCAGCTTATCACCCGTAGAATTAAAACCATCCACGACAATAATTAAATGTATATTCACACTGGGAAACAGAAAGCAGTGCTCCAGAGAACACTAACCTTTTCACCTTTTGGAAATTCACCCATCAAACAGATTTTTTTGGTATTAACCTCTTTAAATTTAAACCATTGTACGAAATCCTCTTTCGTTAGTTTTTAAAAAAAGTGGGGAACTCCGTGAGCAAAGTGGGAATTTAAAAAATTATGGGTTCTTTCTTTCCAAAAAGAAAAAGTAAATAAGATAGACCACTTCTCTCCTCCCTGCCTACCTTCACTTTCTTATTCTCCTCTAATTTCCTAAGTTTTTTTTTTTTTTTTTTGAGGGGGGTGGGTGGGGGGGGGGGGGGGTGGAATAGCCAGGTGAAGGAAAAGCACAATGGCAGAGATTATTGCTTTGTATCTCCATCTCCATTGCTCGGACAGTGAAAATATGCCTGTTGCTTATCATGATCACATTGCAAAAGCTAAAGTACTTTTGTAATTCCAGTTACTAAAAGAATTCGTGTATGGAGAAGGAATGAACTAGCATTTCTTTCGACTTATGCACCTTAGCAGAGTAGGAAAATGAAAGCATCCTATAACTGACCAACCGGTGAAAGGATGGTCAAACCCATAGATAGCCGGCAGCAAGCCCAGTACGAATAAGCAGACTGCTTTCTTGTTCATTTTAATCGTTGTTTTTTTTCTCTATTCTTGTTTCTTTTTCCCCATTCATCTTCCTTTTATGCTCTCATCCAGAGCAGCACAGGAAGGAGTGTGCTTTTGAGCCCAGAACTGTTAGCCGAAGTACTTTTATGTTCGTGTTTCTCTCTTTATTTTCTTTTCTATTTTACTTTCTTTTTCTCCCTTTCATCTCTCTATTGTAATGATCCATATAGGTGATATCTCCTGGTTGGATATAGGTTTAGACGTGTTATAGAATTTCTTTTATTATTATAATATATAAAACTTCCTTTTCACTTTCACTCTGATTTTATTTTGGCATGATGATGATATGAATTGAGCTTAAAGAAAGAAGTGAGGGTTCATAGCCGACCCCAACTTGTTTGGGACTAAGGCGTAGTTGTTGTTGCATCTCTCTCTATTGTCTCATCCAGCGAAGCATGGGAGGGCAAGAATAAGAATATGACTAATGTTTGAGGGGATAGGAGGTGGAGGAAAAGGAGAAGAAGAAAAACTAGCAGCAGCAAAATCATTTCGGGCCAAGGTTTTGATGCGCGAGAGAAAAAGAAAAAAGGGGAGAAAGGGATTTGACAACTCCGTTAATGGACCTAACAGAAAAGCTGCAACTTCTAGAAACTTCAATGGAGAGGATGCCACCAAAAACAGTTTCATGCAAAAATTGCCAAAATGATGAACAATTTCGTGGCAGCTGGATCAATTATAACCTATAAGGATATCCAACTTTCCACAAGAAGCACCGTGACTGCATCTCGAGAAAAGAGCACAAAATTGAAATTTTCAGGTTAGATAACAATTTCTAAGACAGGCTACATCTACTAACATATCCACAACCAGAGAAAATACATGCAAGTGCATGCAGACTCTGCTGGCAGCAATAAAATTTTTATAGTCGTATCACCAAAAAAAAGTGAAACAACTACAGGCTGAAGAATCATAGTAGTGTCTACCTGAGGGAGATCATCATGCTCAGAGAAACAACCTTTTCCTGTCAATAGCAGGTCGATTGGGCTGGTCTTTGGTGTCAGTAATGGGGACCTAGGTGTCATGCTGCCAGCAGATGATGTTGTCATTCCTTGATCAGACTTGGGTCCAAACCGGGTTTTACACGACATAGAAGGTAAACCTTTAAGTTCATCCATGAAAACAGAGTTATCCACTTCAGGAAGACAGTCGAGCATATCCTCTGAACCTCTGCGAGACCAGTCACTAAGCTTTGGAGAAAGAAGTTCAGATTCCTCCGTTACACTAGAGTTTGATACTTTTGCACCGTCTGGGCTTCCAACAGCATGCTGAATGTCCTTCTGTGCAAATGACTCCATGAGCTTCTCAAGAGTATCTGCAACCCTTATCAAGCGTTCATTAAGACTTAGACCCTTTTGATCACAACGATCGGCAATTGCACAAATTCTGGAGTGGTCTTCTACATGTAATGTGGGGACCTCCTCCTCACAAATACGACATATTATTGAACTCTCATCAGAAACACCTGGTTGATCACCCCAGTAACCCCAGGAAACTTTACGATGGTGTTTGGAAGGAACTGAGGAGTGTGCATGAGAATCCCTAGCAGAAGAAAGATCAGGATGCTTAGCAGTAGCTAGATCATCAGAAGGGCCTCTTTTATCCATTAATAGCTTCGTAGATTCAATATTGCTATCAGTGTTCTCCTCTTTGATTGGAGAAGCTTCTTTGGGACTTTTTCCTGCTGGAGTTGGAAATTTCTTCCAAGATGCCATTCGATTCCTACTGCCTGGAGAATCCAGTTTTTTTGCAGTTTCAGCTTCTGAGGTCTGAAAGTTACCTGGCTGTACAGCTTGATCTCTCTTCCATTCAGAGCCATGTTGTTCCTGACTGTAAGATTTTTTTGTAGGAGGCAACTTTGGGAACTTCAGAGGACCAGATATCTTTCCATCTCTTCGTTTCTCTACAGGTTGCAACGATTGACGAAGCTGAAATAGAGATTCATCCTCAGCAAATCCACTTTCCTTGTGAAACTGAAGCAATCTTGTGCACCTTGTAAGTATAAAAAGCATTCTAGTGTGCAGCTGCTTTAGCGTACCCATGGGGAGTTCCTGGCGTCTATCATCAAGTTCCTGAACGATGCCCTCACACTGAAGCCAAAATTCCCCAGGAGATGTCATTGCACATCTCCGAGCCAAAACCAGTAAATCTTCAATAGTTTCCTGCCATTCTGGATGAGTTTCGGCATTTTTTTCTAGAACTCCAACCAGATCTGCTGCGAAAACACGCAAATCAGTATCGACTTCCTCCTTTGCTTTGTCAAACTTTGCCCTGATCATTGTTAAAACCTCCTGTTGAAATTGCAATATACTGATCAACATTTGAAAAAGTATGCTGATCATTTACAAACTTCAAGAACCTTGCAAAACAGTTGAATTACCTCCAAGTTGTTTAAACCTCGAGGTTTCCAGAATGGAAAAGGCCGTACACCTTTGGAATTTAGTTCATGCGAAAAACTTTTTATATCTGCAGGAAACCTTTTCCTAGGAGCACTAGTCACCCGGAGTAAAGCTTGAAAGCGTGGTGATTCAGACTCCTTTGGGTTGTCACATTCATAAGATGCCTAGAAAGTACAAATTACATTAGAATAAGAATAATACAATAGCAACAAAAGAATCAATTAATGCAACAGGTTAATCCTCTTTACCTTCAATTCTGGAGTATAAACATCTGAGCTCCTCAGACCTCCAGAATAGCCGCAAGATGAACTGAATCGGCCTGCATAAGGATCAAAACATAAGAAACTAGAGCATAACTTTAACCTCAAGCAACTACGTGAACTTCCTATCCCAGAACATATTACTAATTCAGTGACTTTTCAGCGGTCATATGAATAGCTTTCTTTTTTAAGTCGAATAAAAGAAAAGGAAGAACACTTGTTGGCCAGATTACAACACAAAACGTTGCATGTAGTAAGAACAAAGCCATTCATACAATTCCCTAGAATGCTTACTGCAATGGAGGAGAACTAGCTCTTACTGGACTTCAGTTGTTAAAATGCCTAATGATCAATTTATATCTCTGTCCATATATGCACCTAACGTCTAATCCTTAGTCGGATAGAGGTAATCAACATTCAAGCAGCCAAGAAAGGGAGCCCAGAGGCATAAGGTACAACTGGTTGAAGTAGTGAAGAAGAACTACTTCCATGATACTGTATGGACCAGAAACATGGGATTACCAGACTTGTCAAGGAAACAAAACAAAAGAAAGAAAGAAAGAAAGAAAGAAAGAAAGAAAGGAAGGAAGAAAGATCGGAAACCAGCCATGTTTGTCCTTTATCGGACCAATGCCAATTTCCTATCAGAGTCGCAAACTAGTGCATTTTTATCTGAAACTATAGGAAACAAATGTAACTTTGCATCGGACTTTTACGAACTTTATAAACAAAGCCCGCTAATAGGATTCAGTCTGCCGCAAAGCGAAAGGGTAGTCCTTGGGAGCCTAAGAGATTCTTTTTTTAGTAGTCGATGGAGCCTACTTAAGACAATAAAATCACAATAAAATTATTGCAGAAGCTTTTAGCATTGCTTAATCATGGAAATGAAAAAATCCAATACTTCCACCTTCTTTGGGAATCACAGAAGACTAGGAAAAACACCAAATATGGATGAACATGCAAAATAGTGTAACAAGAAATCAAACCTGAAAATTAAAAATAATAATGTACCACTGAATAATCTAAACTCAATATGCAGTTCTTGCTTGTGGATGATAATTTCATGAGCCTAAAAGGGAAATTTATCTAGTATCGTGCTGGACAAAGTTGTCCCCAATAGTTAGTACTGAACACTTTTTGGAGTTTATTAGCTCTCTTGTCCTAGATTGAGACATTGTATAGGGGCTAGCAACTCACTTTTGTTTTTTTTGTATATCTGCTTCTTGTAAGTAGCTCCTTGTACTCTTGCATCTTCTTGATGCCTTTTAATACAACAATTTATTACATCAAAAAAAAAAATTATCTAGTATCGTTGCTCGGCCAAAGTTTCACCACTAACTATGTCAAACATCTTTGATTGTGTTATCCTTTTATGGGGCCAATTGAGATCTCCAGGGCTAACTGTTCTGTTTCCTTATTTTTATATGCGTCATATTTTTAAATAAACATTATGTACGCTAAATTTCTAAAACTATCAGTACAGGTGTATTTGGTTCTTTATTTCCTTTTTTCAGAAAACTTGAAAAAAATGCCAAAACAGAAGCCAAAAGAATTTCATATGCATCAGTCTTTAATTCTGCCGTACAGTTTTGTAGGTGTTATCATTATATGGTGGCACAGGGGTGGTGCACCACGTTACCCAATTAGAATGTCAAGGATGTGGGCAGGACAGCTATGTCAACCGCACAGTTTAGGTGAATATCAGCAACGAGACACGCATGGGAGAGCCCAGTGCTGCACATGAAAGTGACAGCATAGGGCAAGGTGGAACACATGGGCATGCAGCACCTCGACCACGTACCAACAAGGGCAGAGCAGCCTGAGCGATAAACCATGACATGGCTTTGATGGTGCGCAGCAAGCCAACCCACCCACTTCATCTTAGTCACTTATTGTGATAGCTTAGGACAATGAGGATCATCCCTGGAGGAATAGATCTTGCCATACCCCATTCTTAATATTTCTTTGTGAACCAGAAAGAAACAGGGCCAACTAAGAATCCCGTTATGTTTTCTAGTAGAAATCAAAAGTATCAATGCTTTTGTATTAGCAGCCCTCAAAACTTAGTTCGTAGTATCAGACTTAATTATCAACAAAGTCTTATTTCCTCCATAATTTTCCTTCAACATCTAAGGCACTATGAAAAGTTGCAAGATGAGAAACACTGCAACCACCATCTGCTCCCTGTCCCTGAAGAAAACCCACCCAAAAGAAAAACCTCCGGCACTCCGCCTGTCACTATCATCTGACGTATCAATGGATTCACAGAAAGCACTTCAACTAAACTGTGACCGAGGACAATGTGGAATTCTATACCAAAACCAATTTTTCCCCGCAAACCAAAATGTTCCATCTTTCTTCCATTTGACTCCAATTGAACATTTGCTCATTTGGAAAATAGCAGACAGCCCTCTGCATAACTAGATATTTCATTCAAAAGTAAAACCTTCTGAGAATTACACTAAGCCTTAGCTTCTACCTCCTTGTCAAATAGTGTATAATTCATTTTGTCTAGAAACTTACTATTCTAACAATCAAGATCACCATGAAAAACCATGTACTGCATGATTCAGTTTCCTAACCTAGTAAATCACACCGTCAAGGGCATCTGTCTTAGTGTTCGAGTGTTGGATCACCGTATGCCAAGAATCAACTGATTTGGAACTAAGATCCTTGTATTGTTGAAATACACAAGTTGAAAGTTGTATCAGAGTTTCTAGTTGCATCAGCATTTGCTACTTTTCTACTTCCCTTGTGTGATAATAGAATTAGCCTTTCAAACACAGCAACTAGTATTCACATTTTAAGCCAGTGGATGTGAAGTACCACACTCACTCACTAATATTTACGTGCTTCATACAGATATACTGTATGTGTGTAATTCATTGTAATTCATGTAGCTTTTGTAATAGCAAAGGCAAGGACTTTACCTGCTTCAGTAGATGATTCACCATTCTGCAGCCTCGATGGACCAGGTACACGTGGACTTTGCTCCCTGGAATGACCACTCTCAGAAGACATACTATCTGAATTTCTCACATTATCTGCGGAACCCATCACTGACTTCTTCTCAACACTCTTCTTACCCGAAACAGAACTCGACGGGCCCACTACATTCTTTGACAGATTGCTAGCACCCAGTGAATTTCCCTTATCTCTACTAGCATACCCAAAAAAGCTCTCCTGTGGCAACGGCCCAGATCGAGTCTTTATCTTATTTAAGCCCAACGATGATGCCACAATCGGCGACACTGATACAGACGTAGGCCCCACTTCCTTAGCCGGATTCTTAGTGGAAGTCGGACTCGGGCTCGGACTTTCTTTACCTTTAACATCTTTTTTCTTAGTAGCAAAGGTTGAAATGGAAGATGGGGTAATAGGAGAGTTGGAAGAAGAAGTAGAAGTGGACTTAGACTTCTTCTTGTCGGATCGGATCGGGGAATTGGACCCAAGGGATCGTGGACTGTTGTTGGAGGATCCATCTGGGCTTGATGGGTCGGATTTCTTAGATGAGAAAAATCGGCCTTTGAATACCATAGCTAGGGTTTAGTGATTAATAATTAATTGATTACTTGTTATTTCTTGTTGAAGTGAATTACAGCCCCAGCTGTAGAAGCATGAGGGGCTGTGAAGTTGGACTAGAACATGAGAATGGAGATTTGACTACTGATGCAGAGTTTGGACTGAGGGAAGACTCTGTAGTTTTCGAGGTTTACTACTGTTTTTCTCTGTTGAATCGGAAATGGTGACGGTGACTGCGTCCGATGGAAGTTTTGGAGACAGATTGAGAAAGTAATGGGGGATGAAATGGAACAACCAGGAAAAGAAAAGACTTGACTGTCTTCCATTTCTCTATTTATATGAAGTTTTTGAGTTTCAAATTTCAATTACTCCACAACAAAAATATAAATAAACAAAAATTAAAAGATGAAAAAAAATACATGTCCATCTATTTTTTTCAAATAACTTACCACGCAATAGAAAAATAACAACAAAAAAAAAAGATAAAGAATTTTATTTTGGTTTCCCACTTCGGTACTCCAAACTCATCTAGATTCTAACTAGAAAGTCTAACTTTGAGGGTAAGTATTATTTACCAAGTATAAAGGAATACTTATCGTTGTATTGAAACGTTTGATACGTAAGATACTAAATCAATACCTTTACAATATTAAATTAGAGAAAATGGATACTTTTGGGTACTGCAGGCATATCGAGGTTGAGCAGGTCGTGGGAGCTATGTGTAAGATGAGTAGGGGCAGAGCGTCCGGGCTAGACAAAATTACGGTTGATTTTTGGAAGTATGTGGGTTGAGCAGGCTTGAAGTGGCTGACTGTGTTGTTTAATATTATTTTTAGGACAAAGAAGATGCCGGATGAGTGGAGGTGGAGTACAGTGATACCGTTGTATAAGAACAAAGGCGATATCCAGAGTTGTAACAACTACAGGGGTATCAAATTACTCATTCATACCGTTAAAATTTGGGAGAGGGTGGTTGAAGTGAGGGCGAAGAGGACGGTGTCAATATCAGACAACTAGTTCGGGTTCATGCCATGTCGTTTTACTTCGGAAGCTATACACCTTGTTACACTATTGGTGGAACAATATAGGGAAAAGAAGAAGGATTTGCACATAGTGTTTATTGACCTAGAGAAAGCATATGACAAGGTTCCTAGAGAAGTTTTCTGGAGTTGCTTGGAGGCGAAATGTGTGTCGGTTGCCTATATTAGGGCGATTAAGGACATGTATGATGGGGCTAAGACTCGGGTTAGGACAATAGGAGGCGACTCTAAAGATTTTTCGATTGTTATGGGATTACACCAAGGTTCTGCGCTCAGTCCGTTCTTGTTTGCCCTGGTGATGGACGCGTTAACACACCATATTCAAGGGGAGGTGACATGGTATATGCTATTCGTTGATGGCATAGTTCTGATTGATGAGTCGCGAGCCGGCGTTAACGAGAAGCTGGAGGTTTAGACACTGTGAGCACCTAATTTTTGACTATATTTGAATTTTTATCACATTCTATTATGTAAATATTTTCATAAATTTAATATATATTCTTTTAGCTTTGTTACATTTTTTTTATATAGTGTAAAAATTAATAATAATTTAAAATATCAATTATTACTATTAGTATTATTTTTATTTTTTATTTTTATCTTTAGTTTTAAATAAAATGAATTACAAAAACAAAAAAAATTAAAAATTAATTATTTTTTTTAAAATTTCGGATGGGAATTAAAAAATAAAAAAAGTAGAAATATAAAATTAAAAAGTAAAAGTAAAAGTAGGTGAAAATTGTTTAATAAAAAAGTAAATGAAAGTGAAAAAGTAAAAAAAATAAAAGTAAAAGAATGTGGAAATTTAAAAAAATGAAAAGTAAAATAAAGTTGAAATTAAAAAATAAAAGTAAGGGTATGTGATTTTTTTTTAATAAAAGTAAAAGTAAGTGAAAATTAAAAAAAAATAAAAGTAAAATAAGTGGGAAATTAAAAAAAAAAGAAAAAAAGTGGGATTTTAAATATATTAAAAGTAAAAAAAAGTGAGAAATTAAAAAATAAAAGTAAAGGAAAGTGGGGAATTATTTTTTAAAAAAAATAAAAAAAAATGGGAAGTGAAAATTCTTTTTAATTAAAAAAATAAAAAAATCTGAAAAATCCAAAAAATTTTCTATAAATAGAAGATAAATGTGAGAAAAAAAAAGGAGAGAAAGGAGAAAAAAAAAGAGGGAGGAGGGAATTGAGAGAAATTTATTTTCTTCTTCTAGGATAAGGGAATTTCTACTTATGTCATTCTTTCTTCGTCTTTCTTTCGAAAATCCAGCCTAAAATTCCAGCAAAAAACCAACACCTAACACCTCATCTTCCTCCATGAACCACCATCTGAAACTTACCCAAACACTAAAACAAAAGAGTTTCAGTCGAGGTTAGAAGCTCCGTCGATGTTCTCGATACCGTTTCCGGTTGTGGTTAGTTCGTACAAAAGTCCATCAGAGCTTTGTTAATGTTGTACCGAAGAATATTTAGCTATTGAAAGGGCCATTTCTTATTCTCCAGTTTTCGGATTCCAATTCATATTATATTTGCTATAAGTTTGAATGTTTTTTTTTTTCTGTTTTGCTTAAAGATTGTTTCACGATTGGTTTACCGTTTCACTTGTTATTTTTTAAGGATATTTTAGTCTAATTGCTTACTGTTTTTAGTTTTAGTTAATTAGCATGCCTTGAAGTCCTTGGTTAATTCTTTTGGTGTTAAGACGTGAATTTTGCTTCACCGGTGTCGTTATTTTGGAATGATTGTTAGTGCTAAGAATATGGGCTCAAAGCTTAATTGGTAAATGAATTATTTCCTAATTGGGCCATACACTAATATCTTGAAAGATGAGTTGGACATTCACATGAAATGATTGGGCTTTAGGAATTACTTTTTAATGATAAGAACGATTGGATTAATTAATATATTACTATCACTTGGGGCATATTCTATAGATTATAAGATGAATTGAAAGAGCCTTTTGATCATCAAGTACTAAAATCCATTAGCAATTAAGACATGTCATCCACAAATAAATTCCATAATCTATGGCCTTCACAATAATCTCAAATTAGTTTAGGAAGATAGACTCATAAACATTCATAGCTTGCTTTAGGCGCGATTAATAAATCATCGTGACTATGGATACGGTTCCCGTTGCATAGTCACAATATGTAAACTCCAACTCAAGTGCGCGTTTCACGCGACTTGACTTCAACTTCGAATAATAATAAAAATAAGCATGTTGTAAATCGCGGGTGCATTTCACGTGATGCGATTCGCAATATGTACAAAAACAAATGAGTGTGCGACATCGCGACTTGTTCAAATAAATTCCATAAATAATTAAAAGCGATTAAAAGTTAAAAATACACAATAGGTTTTAAGCATGTATTAAATAAGATAATTAGGCCAATCACTAATAGTTGAGCGACCGTGCTAAAATCACGGAACTCGGGAGTGCCTCACACCTTCTCCTGGGTTAACAGAATTCCTTACCTGATCTTCTGTGTTCACAGACCACAAAAATAGAGTCAAATTTCCTCGATTTAAGATTTAAAATAAACCGATGACTTGGGACACCATAAATTATTTCAAGTGGCGACTCTGACTGAAACAAATAATTCTATTTCGAATAATGTCACTTTAATTGGAAAAACTCCCCTACCCCTATTCCCAATGCGGGAAAAAGAAGGTGTGACAACTCTGACGACTCTGCTGGGGAAAAGAACCCAGAATCTCTGGTTCAAGGTTCAGAATTCGATCTTAGAATAGCTGTTATACTTGGCTTTTATTTATTATCTGATTTTTACGTGTTTGAGCCTAATGTGCTAAATGCCGCTTTTTACCGCTTTGATATTGCTTGAACTGTATATAAACTGTTACGAAACCCTCTTCTCTTTGAGTCTTCTAAATCTTCTGGGAAGCGTGCGTTTCGCGTGACTTCTTTTCTGTTAGAGTCATACCCCTAATTTTAGAATAAGGATCGGACAAGTTGCAAAGCCGGTGAAGCTTTTGTATTCCCGGTATGCTGCCCTCCCTCGGCTCGAGTTGTCCGCTCGGGTAAGCCAGGTTTAGAACAACACACCCAGGATCTAAATCTAGAATATCATAGCCTCATGCCGGATCCCTAGTATGAACGTTTATTTGTATCACGTGCATTTGACTTTGGGGACTCAACACAGGGGTTGGGTTCGTCTAGGACAGGTGTACCCAATATAAAGGACCATCCTTATGCATTTTACGTGCTACTTGTGCATATGTTTGTTTCGACTTGTATGTTGACCGGCTTCTAGAATAAGCAAAGGGAATCAAGAAAAAACAAAGAGTGAGGTAGGAGAGAAAAAAATTACCCGATTTTGAAAATTCAGGTATTTGAAAAGTACTGAAACTGTGCCGAAATTTTGAAAAAAAAAAGTCATTTTCAAAATAAGTCGTGTTTTCCTATTGCGCCAAAACCTACCGAACTACGCGGGTCTAATTCTTACCGGATGTGAGATATATAGGCAAACCCCATCGGTTCCGGCCCCAATTTTCAAAAAATTCAAAAATATTTTCCATTTCCTTAATTAACTCTTTAGAATTATTTCCTTAGGAAAAAAAAATCCAAAAATATTTTTTTTCTTTTCCGAATTCTTTCATTCGATAAAAAAAAAATTCAAAAATATTTTCCTTTAGTTCCTGTCTTTCTTTGACACATAAAATCCAAAAATATTTTCGCTCTTTTATAGAAGTTTTTCTTTCGGAAATTGAAAAATTAAAAATCCAAAAATAATTCTTTAATTCATTCTTTAGAAGTCTTTCCGTAGAAAATCCCAAATATAAAAAATAATTTAAAACCAAAAAAAATATTTCTTTCTTTATAGAAGTCTTTCATTTGAAAAAAAAGAAACAAATCAAATCAAAATCCAAAAATATTTTCTACCTTTTTTTTATAAGTCTTTCTCCCAAAAAGTTCAAAAAAAAAAAACTATTTTCTTTCTTTTCAAAAAAAATAAATACAAAAAAATCGAAATCAAAAAATATTTTCTTTCTTCTTTATAAGTCTTTCTTTCGAAAATTAAAAAAATAATTCAAAATTCTGAAAAAAAAGAGTGAGTTTATTTACTTTATTCCTTATCTTTCCGAACTACGCAAGATCTGATTCATGCGGCGTCATGATACGTAGGCAATCCACATCGGATTTGATCATTGACATCAAATAAAGTGAGTGAAAACAAAAAAAAAAAAAGAGAAAAAAGAAAACAAAAGAGTGACAAAAAAAAACAAGAGTGAAAAATCCAAAAACAGAACTCTGTGTCCAGAAAACTGCGGAATATTTTTGTGAATATGCTGTCAAATGGCGCGAGCAAGCCGCCAGGGTAAAGCCTCAAATGGACAAAGCATAAATGGCTACGGTTTTCCTAAAGGCACAAGAGGCGGATTACTTCCAGAACATGATGTCCGCTATGGGTAAGTCGTTCGATGAGGCTATCAAAATTGCGGAAATGGTTGAAAACGGTTTAAAAACAGGTCGAATCTTGAGTCATGCTGCTTTTAAGGCCACATCACAGACTGCTCAGAATGGTTCGGAGGGTTTGATGACCAGAAATAAGAGAGAAGAGGGAGCCATGATGGCTTCGAGCTCGAGGGGGTCCGCAGGTCATTCAGCCAATCATATGTACTGCTTAAGGTCCCACCACACTATTATCCCTTTCAAGATGCTGCTTATGTCGTGGCACCGCCTCCCTATGCGGTGATGAACGCGTAACCTTAAACGCGGCCGCATCATTATACACAAAACCGAGCTCCACCTCCCAGAAATGCCCATCATTACCAAGCTCCATATAATCCTCAACCAAATGTCCCCCAGTACAATCCTCGCTCAAGAGAGCCTTTCAGAAAGAATCAGTTTACCCCTATTGGTGAATCGTATTCAGGCTTGTTCCAAAAGCTAATCAGGCTAGGTCTGTTGCAGCCAGTGGCCCCGAACCGGCCGAACCCCGAGTCCCCCTCGCACCGAGATAATGCTATAGGTGAATACCACTCTGGAGCAGTGAGACACAGTACGGAGGACTATTGGACTCTCAAAAAGGCAGTTGAAGACTTGATTGAAACTGAAAGAATCGTTCTTCGGGACGAAAAGGCTCCTAATGTGATGAACAATCCTTTGCCTGCTCACAACAATCGGCCAGTAGTCGGAATGATTTGTGAAGATGAGGAATTTGATACGGCACTGAAGGCCATTGGAGCCATTGCCGAGACAAAAGAAAAGCCAAAAAACAGTCGCCAAGCTTGAATGTTCCCCATCTGACGGGAGTCTCGGTAGCCAGCCTTGCTATCCTTTCTGCGTCCTGATTATCTCAGGGAGTGATCCGGATGTTTTACTTTATTGTCTTACTTTCCGATGTAAACCCTTTTATCTTTAAAATTCAAAAAATAAAAATTCGAAAAAAAAATCAAATGAAATTAATATTTCATTGTCCAGGAATGTCTCTTTTCTTAATTTTGTCACTTCTCTTATTCTTTCTTCAGTTCTATTAAATGCAGATTTCAATAACATGACATGCTTGTGGATTTCATGCTCAGATCCTAAAACGTTGTCAGACTCTGAAATAATGAATCAAGAATCAGAATGCAATCAAGATAGGTTTAAGGAAATAAAATAAAGAATCGGTACAGCTAAAGATAATTGGCTCCGGATTGGAATGGCCCATACATTATAACAAGATGTACTGCCAAAAGAGTGCGTTACTCCTAGGAAACATCGAAGGAAATGTCCCTGAAACAACTGTCAATGCACGTGCAGTCAAAAGGTACTATGTTTGATCCTCCATAAAATATTAATGTTCTCCGGTTGGGATGACGAAGGCTTTCATTCTCGCTACCCAAACACCATTAACCAGTTTGTAAACCCTTTGAGCCGGTTACTCTTCTTTGAATACCCTCTTTGGAACCTGAAAGTATTATTAAACAAAGAGGAAAAGAAATGAAAAATGAAAAAGAAAAAAAAAAGAAAAAAAAGGAAAGTGAAAAGAAAACAAAGCAAAACAGAAAGAAAAGAAAAACAAAAAAAATAAAAAATAAAAAGTTTCTTGAACTACGTTCGACTTGATTCCGAAAGGATACGTAGGCAGCCTCTCTTTGGGGTTCAGTCACACCGAAACAAAAACCCAAATTCCCCCAAAAGTAAAACTGGGGCAGATGTTATAATGGTTTGGCGATGGTTTTGTCTCAAAGGTTCCAAAGTTGTAATTCAATCCAAATCCTTTTTACCCAAATCCTTTTCAAGTCCTTCCGATCAATCGGCAGAGAGGTTCAAAAAGGGAGGATATAGTTACTCGGATCTGATACAACAAAACGAGAGAAATAAAATGAGAGAGTCTTATCAGTGAAAACCTCACGGGCACCATAAGGCGATGGTAAGTAGAAAAAATCGAAAATGAGAGAGTCTTATTAGTGAAAACTCATAAAGAGCACTATAAGGCGATGGTGAGAAGAGAAATAAGAGAGGCCAGCTGGTGAAAACCCTCAAAGGGCGCCACTAATCGAAAAGAGGATCCTCACAGTCACTGGCATCGACACAGTCCTGGGGCAAAGTTTCTCAGTCTCAAGGCAGGAGTTGTGATGAATTTCTGAGAGTTGGACGGTTTACACAAATCGGGCATCTAGTCCAAGAGGCATGTCATGTTCATTGAAGTCCGTATACACTCCAGGTAAGTCCTTCTTTCTTTTCCTCGAAAGGGATACCTCTTGTCTAAATTCATTTGTCCATTCCATTGTTTGCTTTTCTTTGAATCTTTTTCGGTTTAACTCTGTTCCGAAACTAAGACAAAGAAGGGAAGGCAGGACTGATTTACAGGGTTCTCACTTGATACAAGCCACTATGCAAAATAAAAGGCACCCAATCTCGGCAGGGGTATCAAGTCAATCCCGACTGGCCATGGCGGCCAATGCTCCAAAATTAAAATCTCTTAGAAGGAGAAAATCAAATTGAAGTGCCTACAAAGGCAAAATGAAGTTGAAAAGGTTAAGTCCCACGTGGCTAACCATCTTGGCAAAGTTTGAAAAGCCAAAGGTTCCCCAATGCTCTGAAGTTAAATTTAGAGGAAAGAAGTGAAAAGCATACAAAGGCAAAATGAAGCTGAAAAAGGTTAAGTCCCACGCGACTAGCCGTCATGGTAAAGTTTTGGAAAAGCCAAGGGTTCTCCGGGGCCAGAAATGAAATCGGTGTTCAGGGAACAACCAGTTGCAGTTGAAAGTACCATCAAATAAGCCGGCCAAGATCAAGTGACTGAAACACTCAAGGCCGCAAAACCAACCACCGTTTCAAGCTGACAAATTGTTCTTTGTTTGAAAAAATAGGAAACAAGTACAATCCAAAAGCAACCTTGCAAGAAGCAGGTGCAACCAAAAAGAAATTGCGCAAAGGCTAGAAACAGTTTTGCAGCAACCACTCCAAAAGGGAAGTCTCCTCCAAAAAATTATTTCCCGCATTTACTCATTCTCTGAAATAAAATAAAAATGATGAAAAGAAAGAAAAAAGAATAAAAAGTTCAAAATCATGCTAGTATAGGGTCTCCAATCCCTAGCTGCGTTTTTCTAACATAGGGTCTCCACTCCCTAGTTGATTTTATTTTAGATATAATGTCTCCACTCCCTAGTCTCTTTTCCAACATAGGGTCTCCACTCCCTAGTTGAAGTTATTTTAGACATAGGGTCTCCACTCCTTAGTCTTATTTTCCAACATAAGGTCTCCACTCCCTAGTTGAATTTACTTTAGACATAGGGTCTCCATTCCCTAGTCTCTTTTTCAATATAGGGTCTCCATTCCCTAGTTGACGTTATTTTAGACATAGAGTCTCCAGTCCCTAGTTGATATATTTAGACATAGGGTCTCCACTTCCTAGTCTCTTTTCCAACATAGGGTCTCCACTCCCTAGTTGATGATTTTCTAACATAGGGTCTCCACTCCCTAGTTGATGATATTTTAGACATAGGGCCTCCACTCCCTAGTCTGCTTTTACAACATAGGGTCTCCACTCCCTAGTTGATGATTTTCCAACATAGGGTCTCCACTCCCTAGTTGAAGTTATTTTAGATATAGGGTCTCCACTCCTTAGTCACTTTTCCAACATAGGGTCTCCACTCCCTAGTTGATGATTTTTAGACATACGGTCTCCACTCCCTAGTCGCTTTTCCAACATAGGGTCTCCACTCCCTAGTTGATGATTTTCCAACATAGGGTCTCCACTCCCTAGTTGATATATTTAGACATAGGGCCTCCACTCCCTAGTCTCTTTTCCAACATAGGGTCTCCACTCCCTAGTTGATGATTTTCTAACATACGGTCTCCACTCCCTAGTTGATAATATTTTAGACATAGGGCCTCCACTCCCTAGTCTGCTTTTACAACATAGGGTCTCCACTCCCTAGTTGATGATTTTCCAACATAGGGTCTCCACTCCCTAGTTGAAGTTATTTTAGACATAGGGTTTCCACTCCCTAGTCACTTTTCAAACATAGGGTCTCCACTCCCTAGTCACTTTTCAAACATAGGGTCTCCACTCCCTAGTTGGTTTTTTTTAGACATAGGGTCTCCACTCCCTAGTCGTTTTTTCAATATAGGGTCTCCACTCCCTAGTTGATGATTTTCCAACATAGGGTCTCCACTCCCTAGTTGATATATTTAGACATAGGGTCTCCACTCCCTAGTCTCTTTTCTAACATAGGGTCTCCACTCCCTAGTTGGTGATTTTCCAACATAGGGTCTCCACTCCCTAGTTGATGATATTTTAGACATAGGGCCTCCACTCCCTAGTCTGCTTTTGCAACATAGGGTCTCCACTCCCTAGTTGATGATTATTTTAGACATAGGGTCTCCACTCCCTAGTCTCTTTTCCAACATAGGGTCTCCACTCCCTGGTCGCTTTTCAATATAGGGTCTCCACTCCCTAGTTGATGATTTTTAGACATAGGGTCTCCACTGCCTAGTCGCTTTTCCAACATAGGGTCTTCACTCCCTAGTTGATGTTTTTAGACATAGGGTCTCCACTCCCTAGTCTCTTTTCCAACATAGGGTCTCCACTCCCTAGTTGATGATTTTTGGACATAGGGTCTCCACTCCCTAGTCTTTTTTCCAACATAGGGTCTCCACTCCCTAGTTGATGTTATTTTAGACATAGGGTCTCCACTTCCTAGTCTCTTTTCCAACATAGGGTCTCCACTCCCTACTTGATGTTATTTTAGACATATGGTCTTCACTCCCTAGTCTCTTTTTCAACATATGGTCTCCACTCCCTAGTTGATGTTATTTGAGATATAGGGTATCCACTCCCTAGTCTCCTTTCCAACATAGGGTCTCCACTCCCTAGTTGATGTTATTTTAGACATAGGGTCTCCACTCCCTAGTCGCCTTTCCAACATAGGGTCTCCACTCCCTGATCTCCTTTCCAACATAGGGTCTCTATTCCCTAGTTGGTTTTTATTTTAGATATAACATCTCCACTCCCTAATCTTCTTTTCCAACATAGGGTCTCCACTCCCTAGTTGATTTTATTTTAGACATAGGGTCTCTACTCCCTAGTCTCCCTTCCAACATATGGTATTCACTCCCTAGTTGATTTGATCTTAAATGCAGGGTACACGACTCCCTGATATATTTGCCAATATAGGGTATCCCTTTCCCTGGCTATATTTTCCCAACATAAGGTACACCAATCCTTAGTTGAGACATACTGTTGACAATAAAGGAACACCATAAAAAATGACTTTTTCGGGTACACCACTCCTGGCTTTTTTTCGCTTTCAATAAAGAAGTAGTGTAGAATTTTGTTACAATAACTCACGAAATTTTTCCAGTGCAAACTGAGGCAAAATTTTTTTATTCGTTTATTTGTTTTGTGTCTGAGTAGGTTTTACCTCGAGGCACAGGATTCGAGATGACCAAAAGAATAAGTCTCAATTCAGAATAAAAGAAAAGAAAAAATAAGTGAATCCAAAATACAAAAGCAGTTGAAAAGATGTGGAATGCTCAAGACATGATTGAAGCCACGAGCATTGGAGCCCCGTTTTGATTAGAAGAAGCTATAGAACAATGAACTGGAACCCACAACTAGTGAGTATCAAGGTTTAGATCAGAGTCTGCATGAAGAACCAGTCAGGACTCAAGATCAAGTTTTAGAAGATTCATAGATAGGAATCTTGTAACTCATAACTGATAGGATTGTTTAGTTTCTTTTTTATTTTGATATAATAGCAGGATAGCAGACCGGAGCCTCGACGGAACCTCACCTGACTCCTCAACTCATCATTCTACCATTCTCCTTGAACTACACGCGACCTGATTCCCCTATAACCCGGGATATGTAGGCTGTCCAAAACCAGGACTCGGTTGCACCCTATCTTTTATTTCTTTTCCTTTTGAATAATGGTTTGATAAAAAATTAGTCACATGGCTCACCTAGTCTTTGCTTGAAAACTCTTCATCTTTCCAAGCAAAGAGGGGTAGTTGTGGATTAATTAATATATTACTATCACTTGGGACATATTCTATAGATTATAAGATGAATTGAAAGAGCCTTTTAATCATCAAGTACTAAATGATCCATTAGCAATTAAGACATGTCATCCACAAATAAATTCCATAATCTATGGCCTTCACAATAATCTCAAATTAGTTTAGGAAGATAGACTCATAAACATTCGTAGCTTGCTTTAGGCGCGATTAATAAATCATCGTGACTATGGGTACGGTTCCCGTGGCATAGTCATGATATGTAAACCCCAACTCAAGTGCGCGTTTCACGCGACTTGACTTTAACTTCGAATAATAATAAAAATAAGCATGTTGTAAATCGCGGGTGCATTTCACGTGACGCGATTTACAATATGTACAAAAATAAATGAGTGTGCGACATCGCGACTTGTTCAAATAAGTTTCATAAATAATTAAAAGCGGTTAAAAGTTAAAAATGCACAATAAATTTTAAGCATGTATTAAATAAGATAATTAGACCAATCATTAATAGTTGAGCTACCGTGCTAAAACCACGGAACTCGGGAGTGCCTCACACCTTCTCCTGGGTTAACAGAATTCCTTACCCCGTCTTCTGTGTTCATAGACCACAAAAATAGAGTCAAATTTCCTCGATTTGAGATTTAAAATAAATTGATGACTTGGGACACCATAAATTATTCCAAGTGGCGACTCTGACCGAAATAAATAATCCCATATTTCGAATAATGTCACTTTAATTAGAAAAACTCCCCTACCCCTATCCCCCGTGCGGGAAAAAGGAGGTGTGACAGATACAGGCTCTTGAGTCTGAGGGTTTCAAGCTGAGCAGGCTGAAGACGGAATACCCAGAGTGTAAGTTCATCGCTGAGTTGAGGGAAGTGGGCGTGAATGTGAGGCTTGGATCACAGGTCGTCCCAAGTATAGGCAGTTTGAAGTACCTTGAGTCGGTTATCCAAGGTGAGGAGAGATCGACGAGGATGTCACACACCGTATTGGAGTAGGGTAGATGAAGTGGAGGTTAGCATCTGGAGTCCTGTGTGACAAGAGAGTGCCACCGATACTTAAAGGTAAGTTTTATAAAGCAGTGGTTAGACCGGCCTTGTTGTATATGGCTAAGTGTTGGCCTGTTAAGAATTCGCATATCCAGAAGATGAAAGTAACAGAAATGAGGATGTGGTGGATGTGCGGGGCACACTAGGATGAACACGATTAGGAATGATAATATTCGGGCGAAGGTGGGTGTTGCGCCCATTGATGACAAGATGGGAAGCGAGGCTCAGATGGTTTGGGCATGTACATAGGAGAAGCCCAGATGCTCCGGTAAGAAGGTGTGAGCGGCTGATTGTGGAGGGCATGAGAAGAGGTAGAGGGCGGCCTAAGAAGTATTGGGGAGAGGTGATTAGGTAGGACATGACGAGGCTTCAGATCTCTGAGGACATGACCCTTGATAGGAATTTGTGGAGGTCAAGGATTAGGGTTGTAGGCTAGGAGGTAGTTGAGTCTTTACTTTCTTCATACCTTTGTGAGGCTAGTCTGGTAGGGTTTTTGTCGTGAGTGGCAATGTTGTATCTTACTACTCTTTCGTTTCTCATAGTGCCGGGTCTATCTACTGGCTATCGCTTTTGCTTTGCATCTATCTTCTTGTTCCCATGTTGTTGTTATTTTTCTTATGATTTATGGGGTGATACTAATATTTTCTCTTTTTGTCTTTTTGTATTCTTGAGCCTGAGGGTCTTTCGGAAACAACCTCTCTATTCCCTCGGGGTAGGGATAAGGTCTGCGTACATACTACCTTCCCAAACCCCACTAGTAGATTTTACTGGGTCGTTGTTGTTTGCTGCTAGACATATAAATTCAATCTTACATATCTTCAATTTTTAAGATGTCTTCGATTAATAAAAATAAGAAAATTCAACGATAATCGATTTAACCGGGTTAATGTATTTAACTACCGATGCGGTTCGGGACATAGTTTATTAATTTCATTGTTTATTAATTTCTTATATTTTAAAGTTACATAAGAAAATATAATGAAACACATTGTAATAGTTAATGGCTGTAATATGGTTAACGTTTTGCAGTAAAACAAATATTTTTTTACTTCCCTAAAATGACAAAGAGCAACTAAGTTAGTTTGAGGACCAAAAATAAAATAATTAGAAATTTTTTAAATATGTATTTGGTTGCCCCACGTAAGGGTATAGCAAAACTTGTTGCTTTTCCTTCAATGGCTTTGCTTTCTCCACTTTTTCATCAAATTCGCCAACAACTTTACAATTACTTTGACCTAATGTAGTATTTAGGTCCAAAACCTCACAATTAGGCGAACAAGCAGATTTAACTAGTACTCTATTATATTCACGTCAAAATAATTTATTGGAGTCTTTGTTAAATTATTGTTTAATAATTTCACAAGGGATTCACTTGCCAAACATCAATAGCGTGTATATATTCAATGTTGTAATAAAAAACAGCTGTATAGATTTCCGAGTGAATTTAGTACAATCTGATTTGCAATAGAATTGAATTAAACTCTGACTCAATTTGCTAGGTAATTGAAGATAAATTACTCTCATTACTTCCTCCTAAGCTTGTCTATTATCCGCTAGCAATTATTATTTCTTACACATATTATTATTATTATTATTATTATTATTATTGTTATTATTCTTTAGAAGATAAACAAATGCATGCAACTCAGTGTGAATATGAGATCCTCAAGTACTCCAGCACAGGACCGGCGGGGTCTATGTGTAAAGGATGGGGTGATACCGCCACCCCAAGGTTTTGGCCGAAATTATGCAATAGTATGCATACATGTACTTTCTCCGTTCACTTTTACTTGTTAGGTATACTAAAAATAGATTTATTTTTATTTGTTACTTTGCGCATAAAAGAGAAGTCAATTTTTTCTCTCTTCTATTTTACCCTTAATTCATTACACTTCTTGAATAATTAATGATCAATTGTAGCTTTCCAATGCTCAATATTGGAATTCACATTAAACTCTTCATTATCCCCTTCGTTAAACACAAAACTTTTATTCTCTTCTTTGGAGTATTTTTTTCTACAATTTTTTTTAAACTCTCTAGTTAGTCCAAAAAATCTGTGCACATCTCCTTTAAGAAATGGATGAAAAAGTAATTTTTTTAAAGGAAACAGATGAAATTCCCACAAATATCAAAGTAGAAGATTCACTTAAAATAGTTGAGGATTCCATGAATATTGAAGCTAAAGATTCAAAAAAGAGAGATGGAGATCGAGTAGAAGCAATTGAAGATTCGAAGACAAAAGTTAAGGACGTTCCAAAATTTGGTGAAGGATTCTGAATGGTTTGGCTCCTAAATTTACTCAATCGTTTGGCTCAAAAAAAAATAAATTCAGGCTTTTAAACTAAGGAGATGGTCAGATGGATATGTAAAATGTTGTTATCTATAAAAATTAAATGTACTTGGAAGTTGGAACTTCATAGTGGCTATTATAAATACTTACGGGAATTTGGTTTCGATTATTGAGTATCAATTAAAAGGGTTATTGTGGTAAAATTATCATGTCAATTATTATTTCTTAAAGGGCGTGAAAAATCAAAACGTGACGAATAAAAGTGAACGAAATTGAGTATGTATATACATAAAAAATGATACAAATATTTTTAGTGGCACCCTCATTAACAAATTGACCAAAGGTGCCACTAGCAATGCACTATCTTTCCACCTCAGTGGCGTGAGTTTGAATCCGGCTTAGCACACTTTTCGTAAAAGTTTTGTTTGGTGCATTTAAGACCGCTAATCCGCTATAAACATAGGAGGAGGTTTACTCCTTTGTTTATTTTTTCTCATTCTCTTTTTTATTTACTAGTTTCTGCGCACACTTATTACGTGTACCCAATATCAATAAGTATAAAAATTATAAAATCACGTGAATAATATTTTCTTTAGAAGTTAAGGTAGAGTAGCATGATGTGTTGACTACATTGTTCATAGCCGTATCTCAGACATTACATATATAAAGAACAATTGAACATCAACTTCATTTTGTGTATTATTGATCCAACGAAACTACATAGTAGTTAAAAAAAAAAACCTTTAATGGCAATTAGTTTAACATTTACATAGAGGGTAATTTGGCCGTTCAAATATAGAAGGATAATGTTCACAATTATAGTACTAGTTTTTAGACACGTACGTCGCACGTGATTCTATATCGTAAATTATTATAAATTTTATACCAAAAATAGTAAATCTTTAATGGTATACATGTTCCAAGAGCATTTGTTTGAATTATTAGATGCACGAAAATGTAAAAAGTTCTCTATTTTTTTGAATAAGCTGATATTCTACTACACCTATTTCACCAATAGTGTGTACATAGCATCCTTCCAGGTATCTTATCAATATGTTACTCTACGTACAACAACAATAACAACATACTTAGTATTATTTCACACTGTAAGGTATGGGGAGGGTAATGTGTACACAGACCTTACCACTATCTTGCGAGGATAGATAAACTGTTTCCAATAGACCATCTACGTAAATTGGCCAAAAAATTTGTTTACTTGTATTGACTAATGAGTAATGCTAATAAAGAAATGACATATGGCTATTTTCATATTTCTACTGCACAAACAGTTCTCTATTCAAACAAAATAATTTTGGGAAACACAATAGTAAGCTGTGCTCCATATTCATACCTAGGATATTATATTACCTTATTATTATGCCTTTATTATAAATAAGTTGGAATCAAGATATCACCGTAAGTTTTAGACTATAAATCAAATAATCCTTAATTCGAGTTTATTTTTCTCTTATTGACACACCACTCGATCGTCTACTAATTTTAGCATATTCTACTAAAGTAGTAAAATTCTATAAGACATGGCAGAATGATAATTCTCTACTATCTCGACAAATAATGATTCTAGCACACTCTTGTCAATATGAAAATTTCTGTACCATCTTCTTCAAATCCTCCACATTCGAGCTAGTTGAATAAGGTCTAAATCTTTTTAAGATTTTACCTTGTGATTCCCATTGTACGAATTACAAAAATTAAAAACTAAAAATTAAAAAACAAAAAAAATAGCTGTCAACAATAAAGTAACCTCTGTCCTTCAAAGAAATTGAATGACTTCTCCCAAATATGATAGTCTTCATTGTCATTTAGAAGCAAATGAGTATAGTTACCAAAAAGATCATTAGTATATGATATTAATCATAATTGGACAAAAGTTAATTAATCAAACTTCAACAAAACAGAAAAAGAAAGCCAAAGAGTAAATATACAAACGTTTATCTCCCTCGATCCCCCTCTTCATTTTTCCTCACTGGCCTGAAGAATTGTATTACCCATATAATTTAATATGAACGAAGTATATACTGATCCATCAAAGTTATGTTTTTTAAGAGCTTAATGCATACCTAACAGAAAATAAAGTATATGTAAAACTAAAAATACATTTGAAAAGTCTCTTTACCAAAAAACAAAGAAGGATAGAATGCTTACACAACAAAATTATAGCATAGGACTTCAACCATCAAAAAGGGGATGAGAGCAAAATTGTATCCTCCACAAGCTAATCCACAGAATTCATGTCTTTTTCATTGTGATGACCCAAAATGTCATCTTTAATTTAAACATTTATTACTGTGTTCTAAGACCTAGAAAAACACTATTCATCACTCCTTGACTTGTGTGCATAGTCCGTATAATTTTTCGAAAAGTTTTTATATATGAAAAATTAATTAAAATGTGAAATAGAGTTTTAAAACTCAACTGAGTTGACTTCGGTCAATATTTTTAGCAAACGGATCCGGATCAGTGTTCTGATGGTCCTGGTGGGTTCGTATCGTGATTTGGGACTTGGATGTATGATCGTAATCAAATTTGGAAGTCCCTAGCTTGAGTTATCGCCATTTGTTAAAAATTGAAAGTTTGAAAGCTTATAGATTCCAAAGCTTGATCACAAATTGGCTTTTATTGATATCGAGGTCGGAATTCAGTTTTAAATTTTTTTTATAGATCTGTTATGTCATTTATGACTTGTGTGCAAAATTTAAGGTCAATCGGACTTGATTTGATAGATTTCGACATCGAATGTAGAAGTTGAAAATTCTTAAGTTCCTTAAACTTAAATTGGGGTATGATTCGTGATTTTAGATGTGATTTATGATTTTGACTAAGTTCGTATGATGTTTTAGGACTTGTTGGTGTGTTTGGTTGAGGTCCCGGGGGCCTCAGGTGGATTCCGGATGGTTAACGGATCAAAATTTGAACTTAAGAAAAATCTGAAATTTTGGCCTTCTGGTGTAATCGCACCTGCAAATTTTAGACCACAAGTGTGAGATTGTAGAAGCAGATAATCCGCAGAAGCGGACTGGGCATCGCAGAAGCGCGACCGCAGAAGCGGCACATGCATCGCAGAAGCGGAAAAGGGGAATGGACAGCCTCGTCGCAGAAGCGGACGCTTCTTCGTAGAAGTGAGTTCGCAGAAGCGGACTCTTGTCCGTAGAAGCGAGTCAGCCTGCATAGGCGACCACAATCTCCGCAAAAGCGGAACTGCAGATGCGGTTAAGTGTCCGCAGGTGCGAAAGCACTGGACAGATTACAAAAACAGAGGATTCCGACATTTTTGTCATTTTGGACATTTCCAATACGGGTTGAGGCAATTTTTGAGCGAGAGTTCACGGAAAAACTTGAGGTAAGTCACTTTAGATCATTGTTAGTCAATAATATTGAATTATCATCGATTATTCCAACTAGACTACGTATTTTTGAGGCGAAATTCGAGGATTTGGTCTTAGGGATTTGAAAATAAGATTTGGGGATTTGAAGATCGAGTTGATGTCGGAATTTGATAAAATTTATATAGTTGGACTCGTGGTTGAATGGACGTTCATATCTTGTAACTTTGATCGGGTTTTGAGACGTGGGCCCCACGGACGATTTTTGAGTTAAATTCCGAATATTAATTGAAAATTTTAGTATTTTCATATAGAATTGATTTCTATAATTTATGTTGAGTATATTGAATTGTTTGTGACTAGGTTCGAGACATTCAGATACCAATTCGCGAGGCAAAGGTTTATTGGAATCTTGAGTTGGTTTCAAATCGAGGTAAGTGTCGCGGTTAACCTTGACTTGAGGGAGTAAGACTTATTTGTCTATTTGCTATGTGATTTAATGTACGGGTACACCGTATATGTGAGGTGATGAGTACTTATGCTTTGTGATAGAGTGTAACGACCCGACCGGTCGTTTTGAGTATATTAGACCTGATCCCATGTTTACTGCTTTCCCCGTATCTTTCTCTACTTATGTGACTTGTCGGGAGGTTTTTGTTGTGGTTTTGGAGTGAATTGGGACACTTAGTCCCTAAAACGGAAGCTTAAGTCTTAGAATTTTTTACCGTAATTAGAATTGTGTGAAGACGACTCCAGAATGGAGTTTTGTCGGTTCCGTTAGCTCCGTTGGGTGATTTTGGACTTAGGATCATGTCCGGAATGTGAATTGGAGGTCTTAGCTAAATTAGGCTTGAAATGGCGAAAGTTGAATTTTTGGGAAGTTTGACCGGTTGTGAATTTTTTGATATCGGGGTCGGATTCCGATTTCGGAAGTTGGAGTAGGTCCGTAATGTCGAATATGACTTATGTGCAAAATTTGAGGCCAATCGGACGTGGTTTGATAGGTTTCGGCATTAGTTGTAGAAATTTAAAGTTTCAAGTTCATTAAGTTTGAATTGGAGGGTGATTCGCGTTTTTAGCATTTGTTTGATGTGATTTGAGGGCTCGACTAAGTTTGTATGGTGTTTTTGGACTTGTTGGTATATTTGGTTGAGGTCCCGGGGGATTCGTGTGTGTTTCGGATGCTTAACGGATTGAATTGGACTTAGGCAAATGGCTGAAGCTTCTGGTTTCTGGTATTTTCGCACCTGCGGTGGGGAAACCGCAGGTGCGGGATCGTACGTGCGGAGTGAAGGGAGCAGGTGCGCTGTTGGTCAAGAAGGTCTGTGAGCACAGGTGCGGAAGTCAAGCCGCATGAGCGGGCTCGCAGGTGCGACCCAAAGCTCGCAGATGCGGTCCTAGCGATTTAAGCCATTTTCGCACCTGCGATGAGTTTTCCGTAGGTGCGGTACCGCAGGTGCGGTTGAAGGCTCGCAGAAGCGAGTTTGCTGGGCAAAAAATAGGATTTCGAGGGTTGATTTCTCATTTCCAATTTTGGGACTTTGAGATCTCGGATTAGGCGATTATTTGAGGGATTTTCAGAGAAAGCTTTTGGGTAACGATTCATAACTCATTTATGGTTATATTCCACTAATCTATGGTTGATTTCATCATTTAATTTCGGATTTGGGTTGATATTTTGGGAAAAATGGGAAGAAGTTCTTCAACTAAGATTTTGGATTTTGATTGAGGTTTTGACATCGGATTTGGATAATTTTGGTACGAGTGAACTTATGAGTGAATGTATGTTCATATTTTGTGACTTTTGCCTGATTCCGAGACGTGGACCCGGGGAGACTTTTTGGGGCGATTTTCTAATTTCTTACTTTAGCTTTGATTTCATTAATTAGATTAATTTCTTATAGTTGTATTTATGGTATGTAATTGATTTTGGCTAGATTTGGGCCATTCAGAGTCGGATATTCGTGGAAAAAGGCATTGTTACCAATTGATTGAGCTTGGTTCGAGGTAAGTGGCTTGCCTAACCTTGTATGGGAAAATCCCCTTAGGATTTGATATTGTTGTGATATGTGAGCGCCGTATACGTGAGGTGACGAGTGCGTACATATGCTATTTATTGTAAAATCGGATTTTTCACTGAGTAGTGATCTGTTTTTCATTTTAATTGAGTTATACCAGCATGTGTAGTTAACCCTGTTTAGTCTAATATCTCATGTCTACGTACTTTTGCTGTTTATTTGAGCTCTATGCAGCATGCCTAATTGATTTCCTGTTTTCCCTTGATATTTATCAGTCTTAACTGTAGAATTCTTGCTGTTAACAGTTGCATTTATCGGTTTGAGCTGTGTGTTTACTTTTGAGACTACGAGGCGATTCTCGGGAGTTCTCCCTGCATATTTACTTTTAAGACTACGAGGCGGTTCCTCGGGAGTTCTCCCTGCACATTTACTTTTGAGACTACGAGGCGGTTCCTCGGGAGTTCTCCCTGCACATTTACTTTTGAGACTACGAGGCAGTTCCTCAGGAGTTCTCCCTGCACATTTACTTTTGAGACTACGAGGTGGTTCCTCGGGATTTCTCCTTGCATATTTACTTTTGAGACTACGAGGCGGTACCTCGGGAGATCTCCCTGTATATTTACTTCTGGGACTACGAGACGGTATCTCGGGAGCACCCCCTGTTGTTATATCATTGTGTGGTGTTGTTATTGCTTTGTGAATACTTGCCGTTATCTTCTCTGTTTTACTTCATTTTTATTATAGCATCTGTCTTATTATTATATCCCAGTAGGGCCCGGACCTGACCTCGTTACTACTCTACCGAGGTTAGGCTTGGCACTTATTGGGTACCGTTGTGGTGTACTCATGCTACTCTTCTGCACATGTTTTGTGTGCAGATCCAGGTACTTCTTATCAGCCCCGCTACTAGTTGAGAGTACTTGCTGTTGTACGGAGACTTCAAGGTACATCTTCCACGTCCGCAGACCTCGGAGTCCCCATCAATTCCCTCTTATGTCATTTAGCTTCCTTACTTCTTTTATTAGACTCTGGTGTATAGAGATACTAGTTTCCTCCTGTAGCTTGTGATTTATGATGTTCCGAATTTTGGGAATACTGTGTATTATTAGAGTGTTGGTTATTATAAATGTCGAGCGGCATTGTTATCAGTTATTTAGTTATCTGTTACAGTTAGTTGTTAAGTTTTGTTTCCATTTTTGTTATTTCCGCATCTTTGTTAGGCTTACCTAGTCGTAGAGGCTAGGTCCCATCACGGTATCTTACGGGGGAGAATTGGGTCGTGACAAGTTGGTATCAGGGCTCTAGGTTCATAGGTGTCATGAGTCACAAGAAAATTTAGTAGAGTCTTGCAGATCGGTACCGAGACGTCTGTATTTATCTTCGGGAGGCTATGGAACTGTAGGAAAATTTTACTTTTTTGATTCCTTGTCGTGCGAAATTTTTGACTTCGAAATTCTAAACTTTTGTATTCTATTCTCTCACAGATGGTGAGGACACGTACAAGTGGATCTGATGACCAGGCACCCGCGCTCCCTACTAGAGCCACGAGAGGCCGGGACCAGGACTGGGGTAGAGGCCGAGGACTTCCACGCGGTACAGCCAGAGCACCCGCACGAGCTGCTACAGAAGAGCCCCCAGTAGCTCTAGCTGGAGGGCAAACACCTGAGATACCTGTTGCTGCACCAGCCCTCCAGGAGACTCTAGCCCAGTTTCTGAGCATGTTCAGCACCTTAGCTCAGGTTGGATTGATTCCACTTGCTCCTGCCACATCTCAAGCAGGGGGAGGAGCACAGACTCCCGTCGCTGGTACTCCAGAGCAGCGGGTTCAGGTTGACCAGGTTCCATAGATTTTATCGATATAGCCGGTAGCTACAGCTCAGCCCGAGATTAGGACAGCAATTTCTGAGGCGGAGCAGCTCATACTTGAGAGGTACAAGAAGTACCACCCTCCTACCTTCAGCGGATTGGCGTCAGAGGATGCCCGGGATTTTCTGGAGGAGTGTCACCGCATTCTCCGTACTATGGGTATAGCGGAGTCGAGTGGGGTTTCTTTTACTGTATTCCAGCTTAAAGGAGCAGCCTATCAGTGGTGGCGTGCTTATGAGTTGAGTAGTCCGGCTGAGGCGGCTTCACTTACATGGACTCAGTTCTCGGATATGTTTTTGAGAGAGTATGTCCCTTAGAGCCTCAAGGACGCATGCCGCGCAGAGTTTGAGCAGTTGCGCCAGGGTGCTATGACTGTGTCAGAGTATGCAATTCGCTTCAGTGATTTCGCCCGACATGCACCAGCCTTGGTTTCCAAAGTTCGAGAGAGGGTTCGTCGGTTTATTGAGGGACTCCACCCTAGTATCAGGCTTAGCGTGGTCCGAGAGTTGGAGATGGATATTTCTTACCAGCAGGTTGTGAGTATTGCTAGGAGATTGGTGGGTATGCTTGCTCGGGATAGAGAGGAGAGGGAGGCCAAGAGGTCTCGCGAGTCTGGCACTTATAGTAGTACTTGTGCCCTAGCTGCAGTTTGCCATGGTAGGGGCTATGGGAGTCGCCCCGGTCATTCAGCTCTTCTAGCCGCCAGTGGTATTCTGGTCCCTTCTAGGCCCCAAGAGCCTTATTATGCACCGTCAGTATCTAGTACACCTCCTGCACGGGGTGCTTTTAGTGGTCAGTCTAGCAGACCTAGTCCGAGCCAGTCACATCAGTCACGCTCTTCGAGTGCTTGTTTTGAGTGTGGCGACACTCACCATCTGGTGAGGGATTGCCCCAGACTTAGAAGGGTGCACCTCCACAGACTTCTCAGGCACAACGTGCTCCACCGGGTCCTCAAGCTATGATTCCAGCACCAGCTACCGCCCCACCTGCTCATCCAGCTCGAGGTGGAGGTCAGGGAGGTCGAGGTCGCCCTAGAGGGGGAGGCCAGGCCAGATATTATGCTCTTCCGGCTCGTACAGAGGAAGTTGCTTCCGACTCTGTCATTACAGGTATTGTTCCGGTTTGTCATAGAGATGCATCGGTCTTATTTGATCCAGGCTCCACTTATTCCTATGTGTCCTCTTATTTTGCCTCGAATTTGGGCATATATCAGGATTCTTTGAGTTCCCCTGTTTATGTGTCTACTCCTGTGGGAGATTCTCTTGTTGTGGACCGCGTGTATCGGTCGTGTTTGATTGCTCTTAGTGGTTTTGAGACCAGATCCGATCTATTATTGCTCAATATGGTAGACTTTGATATTATTTTGGGCATGGACTGGTTGTTGCCCCATTATGCTATTCTTGATTGTCACGCTAAAACCATGACGCTGGCTATGCCAGGATTACCGCGATTAGAGTGGAGAGGTACCTTAGAGTATACTACCAACAGAGTTATTTCATTTCTTAAAGCTCAACAAATGGTTGAGAAGGGGTGTGACGCGTATCTAGCTTATGTGAGAGATGTCAGTATTGATACCCCTACAGTTGAGTCAGTCCCAATAGTGAGGGATTTTCTAGATGTATTTTCAGCTGATCTTCCGGGCATGCCGCCCGATAGAGATATTGATTTTGGCATTGATTTGTTGTCGTGCACTCAGCCCATCTCTATTCCTCCATATCGTATGTCTCCTCCTGAGTTGAAGGAACAGTTACAAGAGTTGCTTGATAAGGGCTTCATTCGGCCTAGTGTGTCACCTTGGGGTCCTCATGTCTTATTTGTAAAGAATAAGGACGGTTCTATGCAGATGTGTATTGATTACCGTTAGTTGAACAAAGTTACAATGAAGAACAAGTATCTATTACCTCGTATTGATGACTTGTTTGATCAGTTATAGGGTGCCGGGGTGTTTTCCAAAATTGACTTGCGTTCAGGCTATCATTAGTTGAAGATTCGGAAACCAGATATCCCGAAGACTGCTTTCAGCACTTAGTGCGGTTACTACGAGTTCCTTGTAATGTCATTTAGGCTGACCAATGCCCCAACAGCTTTTATGCACTTGATGCACAGTGTGTTCCGGCCCTATCTTGACTCATTCGTCGTTGTGTTTATTGACGATATTCTGGTGTACTCCCGGACTTGGGAGGATCATGAGCAGCACCTGATGACTGTGCTTAGACCCTGAGAGAAAAGAGGTTATATGCAAAATTATTAAAGTGTGAGTTTTGGCTAGACTCAGTGGCATTCTTGGGTCATGTAGTATCGAGTGATGGGATTCAGGTGGATCCGAAGAAGATTGAAGTAGTGTAGAGTTGGCCTAGACCGTCCTCAGCTACGGAGATTCGAAGTTTTCTTGGTTTGGCGGGGTATTACTGTCGATTTATTGAGGGTTTCTCGTCTATTGCAGTACCTATAACCAGGCTGACCCAGAAGGGTGCTCCGTTCAGGTAGATAGAGGAGTATGAGGAGAGCTTTCAGAAGCTCGAGAGAGTTTTGACTACAACCCCAATATTGGTATTGCCTACAGGTTCGGGGTCTTATACTGTATATTGTGATGCGTCGCGGATTGGTCTCGGCGTAGTGTTGATGCAGGACGGCAGGGTGATTGCCTATGCATCAAGACAGTTGAAGGTTCATGAAAAGAACTATCTTGTCCACGACCTGGAGTTAGCAGCTATTGTTCATGCCATGAAGATTTGGCGACACTATTTGTACGGTGTCCCTTGTGAGATCTACACCAATCACTGAAGTATACAACATCTGTTTAAACAGAAGGATCTTAATTTGCAGTAGCGGAGGTGGTTGGAGTTGCTTAAAGATTATGATATCACCATTCTCTATCATCCCGAGAAGGCCAATGTGGTGGCCGATGCCTTGAGTCGTAGGGAGAAAAGTTTGGGGAGCTTAGAATATCTACCAGCAGCAGAGAGGCCATTGGCATTGGATGTTCAAGCCTTAGCCAGCCAGTTTGTTAGATTGGATATTTCTGAGCCGAGTCGAGTATTGGCTTGTGTGGTCTCTCGGTCTTCTCTTTATGATCGTATCAGGGAGCGTCAGTATGATGACCCCCATCTACTTGTCCTTAAGGACACGGTCCAGCACGGTGATGCTAAGGAGGTCACTATTGGGGAGGATGGTACATTGAGGCAACTGGAGGGTCATGACTAGCACCCGGGCCATACTTACCGAGCGCCAACGTACATTTTATCTAACCTTCCTTATTATCTTTAAGGGTCGACGAGATCAATATAAATGGTAGACATGGATCATGAACATCTAACAATGAAAGATAATGGCATGAACATACATAACATGGGACGACAAGACTCTCAAGAAACTATATAGAAGGTACGAGCTACCACGCTGCCGTGAAAGACTATACAACAAAAATCAGCCGACAAGGCATTCCAAACCATACATGAGTCGACACCTGTCTATGAGCCTCTAAAGGAACATAAGTCCTGCAACATTGCCGGAATAGGGCCCCGACATACCCATAATGTCTATAACAAAAATGTATACCAAGACCACGGCAAGTCCGGAGAAGGGATCTCGCCAATAACCGCTGAACTGGACAGCCTACTGTGGTGGGGGAGCTGCGTCTAGCTGTCTATCAGGACCTACAGCACGACATGCAGCATCCATAAATAAAAAGGACGTAAGTACGAATAAAGTACTAAGTATGTAAGGCACGAAAGCATAAGTAAGAATAGTAATATAAACAGGGATAAAAAATATACAACCAGTGACATCTGGGTACCTCTGAGGGCTACTGACATGAAATACATGATATATATATATATATATATATATATATATATATATATATATATATATATATATATATATATATATATATACATAAACTCTTAAAACATACGCCTCTGTGGGCATCATTATCATCATATCGTACCCGGCCGTAATAGGCTCAGTAAAACATACCTGGCCATCATAAGGCTCGGTAGAATCGTACCCGGCCACGTGGAGCTCGGTAAAATCCAACTGATCAGTGGTTACACAATAGGTGCCGTACCCAGCCGACTATAGCGCGACTCGGTATATTAAAATAGATACATATATATGATGCGTGCTGGACTCATTGGAATCACGTTTTGAACCTTTCAGAGTGAGTGAGTGACGTAAGGTCGGTATCCTCCGTAGACGTTATTAGGATTAACTTTTCATCAAGAATCGTATAAGAATCAGGAAGTACCAACAACATTGATAACAAAAGAATAAGAGAAGTAACATCAACATCAATCGTTCCATAATAAGGGTAGCAATGTAAGTACCGCTAGCTTCTAAGAGTAGAGTATCTTTGGAAGCTCATTCATTATATTATGTACAATTAGAATCGTGCAAAAGAATGAAGAGGATAGCCTCACATACCTTGTATATACTGCCCAACCTCAAGCTATGCAAATGTCACGACTCCTTAGTCTACAATAAGAGAAATGACACTATCATTATCGTTTAAGCGTCGTAACTATTATGTATCGACCGCAACCTATTTTATGATGAAACGGACAACACCTCCCCTATTTATATGACTTCCCACAAGTAAAGACAATCACCAAACAGCCCAAACAACATCAACAGTAATCATATTGAGCCTCCCAAAATAGTCCACCAACCAACAATATTACTACCAAGCCTTTCGATATATATTTCACAAGTTCTAGCTTCAACGACTTAGCCGCAACTTGGATAATCTTAAATACATGTAGAGTAAGATGTTCCTTACCTTTAAACGGAAATAAAAACTCCAATTTGACCTTAATTGTCCATGAAATATCCCTTCAACTCTGCCACAAGAACAAGGAAGCGAAACTAGCAATCAATTCGGGTTTTTCGGCACTAGAATTTCTTTAGAAAACTTGAAATCACCTAAGGTTGATATTAAAAACTTGAGGGAGTATTCACAGAACATAAAACACTTAAAAAAACCTCCCACACGAGCTGGAACAACACAAAAATCAGCAACAACAAGAAGAACAAGAAACTTACTAGCGCCACGGGATTCCCAACACTTGATTTGTGTTGTTTGCCCTTTGTTTGGGTCTTGGATCATGAGAGAACCTTGAGAGTATTTTTAGGGTCTAAGGTCTGACTATACTGAAAACGAATGACTTAAAATGGGGTTGATTCATCATATATATATATATATATATATATATATATATATATATATATCCATATGTCTTAAACCGCGTATGTGGGCCCCATAGAGAGCTGCTTGGCACAGTCTCACAAAAATATGAATATCTCTCTATTTAAAGATCGTATCGACAAACGGTTTGATGCACGTGAAACTAGACTCATAGATATTCAATTTGATGGGTAGATCACCCCGTAATTCCAAGTACATTGGGAGAAAAACATAGTAATATTTGACCTAAAGTTTAAGTAAAATTATAAACGTAAGTTGCGACAACTTTTGTTGACTTTTGTTTCATAACTCGCTTGACTTCAAGACTTATGATACGGATATTATATGATTCAAATACATTAAAACATGACTTATTGGGACAATTAAGCACCTCTAGTTTTATCCTAAAATACGGGTTACAACATCCTTGATTCGTTTAACTTCTAATACTTGTTAACCACTTTTATACACCCTTGTATCATTTGAGACCAAAATGATTAACTTCTTATCATCTCAAAGATAATCTCTTCTTGGATTTACGTCGACTAACTTACGGCATGATCTAAGGTATGCGAATTTGGGTTGTAACATGATGGTGCATTGAGGATGGAGGGCAGGCTATGTGTGCCCAATGTAGATGGTTTGCGTGAGTTGATTCTCCAGGAGGCTCACAGCTCGTGATACCCCATTCATCCGGGTGCCGCAAAGATGTATCAGGACTTGAGGCAGCATTACTGGTGGAGAAGAATTAAGAAGGACATAGTGGAATATGTAGCTCAGTGTCTGAATTGCCAACAGGTAAAGTGTGAGCATCAGCAGCCAGGTGGATTGATTCAAAAGTTAGAGATTCCGGAGTGGAAATGGGAGCGGATCACTATGGATTTCGTTGTTGGACTCCCATGGACTCAGCGGAGGTTTGACGTAGTTTGGGTGATTGTGGATAGGCTGACCAAGTCATCTCATTTCCTTCCTATGATGACTACCTTTCCTTAAATTACTACAACATTCCGGAAATTCTAGTAATCCCAATCTATTTTGAGACATAACAAAATTGAACACAAATTAGGAAGATATTCATGGTTTCAGCTCATTTGAGAATTTTATCAAACACTAGGTGTGAAAATTTGGCTACAAGGTTCTTTTACAAGATTTCCTTCATTCAAAAAACCCAATCTTTACTTATTTTAGTCAACAATCTTCCCACAAACCTTATTGGTACAAATATGTATAATTAGTACCCTTACACCTAAGAATCATACTCCTAATCAACCATCTTCTACCCTAATCCAAAATTGAAAACTACGGTATGAAATCTTACATCTTAGATGAAGAACTTGAGAGATTTCTTGTTGGATTTCAAGGCTTGAGCAAGATTTGATGAACAAGATACTTGAGCTTCTTTCTCTCTTTAGAACACTTTCATTTCTCTCTAAAAATATTAGGTTTTAGCTCAAAAATGACTTAACCCCTCTCTCTACCCGGCTTTGAGGGTATTAAATGAGCTCCTACATGCGCGGACGTGCACCTAGGCAAGTGGCCGCGCACCTGAGGCAAAAACCCCCTTATATGTGCGGTTGCGCATCTGGGCGCGCATATGGCATATGTCCGGTAAAATGGCTATAACGTTCTGTAGAAATATCCAAATGACAAACGGTTTGATGAGTTGGAAACTAGACTCAGAGGGATTTGATTTGGTAGTTGTAGCACCACCTAAGTTATTATATTGAGGGAGTTCTATTCATTTGAAGTCGGGTCTTGTGCTAATTGAAACATCCTTTCCACTTAATGTATCCAACTTGTTCCACACAAGTTCTTGCCATTCACAAAACTCCTTAGTATGTTCCAACACACCTAAACATACATTATCAATTCAAAATTATGTGGCTCTATCCCATAGGTCTCCTTTAATACTCAAATACATTATTCCCAAATACCGTTGGCGCACTTTAAAATCTTAAATTATTAGGAAATTTTTACGGGGTCTTACAATATATTGTCACGACCCGAAATTCCCACCATCGGGACCGTGATGGAGCCTAACATTTTACTTGGTAGGCAAGCTAACATTAGAATAATTTAAACCATTTTTAACAATTCATTTTAATTAGATAATAAAGAAACCAACAAACAAAATAATTTCTGAATTTAAAGTAAACAAACCAAACTGATAATGATGTCTAAATACCATCCCAGAACTGGAGTCACAAGTGCACGAGCTTCTAGAATAATACAAACAAGGGCCTGAATAAAAATAAAATTGTCTGAAAGAAATCACACAGCTAAGATAAAGCAGAAGGGGACTTCAAAGCTACGAACGCCGTACATCTATACCTCAAGTCTCCTCTGATAGCTGAATCCGAGAAAATCTACAGTACGCCGCTAGGACCAACTCCGGTATCTGCACAACAAGTGCAGAGTATAGTATTTGTACAACCGACCCCATGTACTCTGTAAGTGCCGAGCCTAACCTCGACGAAGTAGTCACGAGGCTAAGGCATGTCACTTACATTACCTATACGCAATAATAATAATAATAATAATAGCAGGAATAGAAGTAACACCGGTAAATTATATCAATAATTGAAGTCAATCCAACAGTCATAAACCTTCAATTAATTTTCGTTGCGGCGTGCAACCCGCTCCAATAATATAAACTTAGAATAAAATCCGTTGCGGCGTGCGACTCAATCCAACGCTATAATCTTTCAATTTAATTCCATTGCGGCGTGCAACCCGATCCAACATTATAAACTTTCAATAAATCTGTTGCGGCGTGCAACTCGCTCCAACAATATAAACTTAAACAAATTTGTTGCGGCGTGCAACCCGCTCCAACAATATAATTAAACAACTCTTAAATGTAAAAATACTCCAATAAATACCACATTTAATAAGAAAGTATTATGCAACAAAGCATACAATTATTATGATTTATTTAGGAAACAAGTAGTGCCAAGTAGCAATTAATTGTGAAAATCAGGGAGAAAATAGGCAATTTAATAATTATTGTGCTAAATTTCAAGTAGCAATTAAGACACATAATTCAAATAAGCATGTAACATTTCTAGCATGAATTCAGGACATAATATTGGACGAGGAATATGAGAGAAATAATTAATATAATAATTAATTCACGATTTAAAATAATTTATAATTTTTAGATATATATGCAAATAATCAATTTGACGACGTATAGTCACTCGTCACCTCGCCTATACATCATTACACGTGAAATTCACTTAACAAATAATTCAAGGGTTCTATTATATCAAGTCAAGGTTAACCACGACACTTACCTTGTTTTGCAATTTCAAATGATCACTCGACCACAACTTTTCTTTTCGAATTATTCTCCAAACCAATCAAACCCAACAAATTATTTACCAACGACTTAATTTGAGCTTTAGAAATTATTCACAATTCGAAAGAGACTTTATTTAAGTCATTTTCGGAAAAAGTCAACCAAAAGTCAACATGGGACCCACTTTTCGGGGGCCGACGAAAAATTACGAAATCCGAACACCCGTTCAAATATGAGTTCAACCATACAAAAATTATCGAATTCCGACATTGGATTGCCCTTCGAATCCTTTTATAGTTTATGAAGTTCCTACAATTTCTCCCAAATTTCTATCTCAAAAATGCAAATTGAAATTAGAATCACTTACCTCGATAAATTTCTTGAAAAACTCACGAAATATCGTCACAAACTGAGCTCCCAAAATTCAAATGTGAAATAATACCCTAACTCTCGGTTATATAGTACACAATCTGACCTCTCATTGTGCTGACCACACATTTTCTTTTGCGGCCGCACATCCTGGGTTCTGCGGCCGCGATCCAATTTGTGCGGCCACACTTCAATAGTGGCTGCACTACCAGGCTTCAGTAAATTAGCCATAATTTTCTCCACAAATGTCCAAATGATTAATGATACACCTTTATGGAAACTAGATTCAAAGGACTACAACTTTAATTTTGAATCATCTCTAAATTCCTTATATATTTAAAGATATAAGCTTCCAAAGTCGGACTAGCGAACCTGCAGACCCCCTGAAGTGCGACCGCGAGAAGAGTTGTGAGGTTCTCACTTTTTCTCTGTGGTCCGCACTTTTCCTTTGCCTCAGCACTCAAAATTGTGCCCCCGCACTTCCAAAAGTTCTAGAACAACATGAGAGTGCTGAAATGCCCGGACTCGCTCAAAACTCACCTTGAAACTCACCGAGCCACTCGAGATCCCATTTAAATATACCAACAAGTCCCGTAACATAATACAGACATACTCGGGGTTTCAATTCACGTCAAACAATATCGAAATTACAATTCACACCTCGATTTAGACTTATGAGTTTATGAAATTTTCAATTCTATGACTCACGCCGAAACATGTCAATTCAATCCGGAATAATCTCAAATTTTGCAGGTAAGTCCCAAATGACATAACAGAGCTATTCCAACTCTCAGAATCTCAATCCGAGTCCAATATCAATAAAGTCAAATTCACGGTCAAACTTTAGAAATCTTTAGCCTTTAGATTTTTAGTTTCCGTTAAATGGCGGCGATTTGAGTTAGGGACCTCCGAATTCGATTCCGGAAATACTCCAAGTCCCAAATTACGATAGGAACCTACCGGAACTGTCAAAACACTGATCCGGTCTATTTGCTCAAAACGTTGTCCGAAGTCAAGTCAGTTGAGTTTTAAAGCTCTATTTCATATTTTAATCAATTTTTCACATAAAAACTTTTCGGAAAAATTTATGGACTGCGCACGTAAGTCGAAAAATATTAAATGTACTATTTGAGGTTTTAGAAGAAAGAAATAATTATTAAATTTAAAGATGATCTATCGGGTCATCACATTCTCCACCTCTAAAACAAACATTCGTCCTCGAACAGAAATAGAAAAGTATTTGGGCTGGTGAAAAGGTGTGGATTTCTACTCCGCATGTCCGACTCAGACTCCCAGGTAGCTGCCTCTTTCGACTGACCTTTCCATTGCACCCGAACTGAAGAATAACTCTTAGACCCTAACTGTCGGACCCACCGGGTTAGAATAGCTTCCGGCTCCTCCTCATAAGTCAAATCTTTATCCAATTGTACTGAGCTAAAATCTAACACATGGGACGGATCACCATGATATTTCCAAAGCATAGACACATGGAACACCGGTTGAATTGTTGATAAACTAGGTGGCAATGCAAGCTTGTAGGCTACTTCACCCACCTTTTCAAGAATTTCAAAGGGTCCAATATACCTAGGGCTCAACTTGCCCTTCTATCCGAATCTCATTACACCTTTCATAGGTGAAACCCGGAGCAATACTCTTTCTCCAACCATGAATGCAATATCACGAACTTTTTGGTCGGCATAACTGTTTTGCCTAGACTGAGCTGTGCGAAGTCGATCTTGAATAATATTGACCTTATCCAAGGCATCTTGTACCAAATTGGTACCCAACAACCGAGCCTCTCCCGGTTCAAACCATCCAACTGGCGAACGACATCGCATCCCATATAATGCTTCATATGGAGCCATCAGAATGCTCGACTGGTAGCTATTATTATAGGCAAACTCCGCAAGTGGCAAGAACTGATCCCAAGAACCTCCAAAGTCTATAACACTAGCACGAAACATATCTTCCAATATCTGAATAGTGCGCTCTGACTGTCTGTCTGTATGTGGATGAAATGCTGTACTCAACTTAACCCGCGTGCCTAACTCACGCTGTACAACCCTCCAGAAGTGCGAGGTGAATTGCATACCTCGATCAGAAATGATAGACACAGGCATACCGTGAAGGCGGACAATCTCGCGTATGTAAATCTCCGCTAACCGCTTTGAATAATAGTAATTGCTACTGGAATGAAATGTACTAACTTGGTCAACCTGTCCACAATGACCCACACTGCATCGAACTTTCTCTGAGTCCATGGGAGCCCAACAACAAAATCCATAGTGATACGCTCTCACTTCCACTCAGGAATTTCTATCTTCTGAAGCAAACCACCAGGTCTTTGATGCTTGTACTTGACTTGCTGATAATTTAGACACCGAGCTACATATGCAACTATATCCTTTTTCATTCTCCCCCACCAATAATGTTTCCGCAAATCTTGATACATTTTGGCGGTACCTGGATGAATAGAATACTCAGAACTATGGGCTTCTTCAAGAATTAGTTCACAAAGCTTATACATTAGGCACACAAATACGACCCTGCATCCGTAGAACTCCATCATATCCCACACCAACCTGCTTGGCACTACCGTGCCACACCGGGTCCTTAAGGACAAGCAAATGAGGATCATCGTACTGTCGCTCCCTGATACACTCATATAAAGAATATCGAGCAACTATGCAAGCTAGAACCCGACTGGGCTCTGAAATATCTAACCTCACGAATTGATTGGCCAAAGTCTGAACATATGCAGCTAACGGCCTCTCACCATCCAGATATATGCTAGGCTACCCATACTCACAACCTTTCTACTCAAAGCATCGGCCACCACATTGGCCTTTCCGGGGTGATACAAAATGGTGATATCATAGTCTTTCAACAGCTCCAACCATATTCTCTGCCTCAAATTGAGATCGTTTTGTTTGAACAGACACTCTATGCTACGATGATCAGTAAATACCTCACACGAGACACCGTAAAGGTAATGCCTCCAAATTTTCAGCGCATGAACAATGGCTGCCAATTCTAAGTCATGAACAAGATAATTCTTCTCGTGAACTTTCAATTGTCGCGACGCATATGCAATCACCCTGCGATCTTTCATTAATACTGCACTAAGCCCAATGCGAGATACATCACAATATACTGTATAAGATCCTGAACCTATGGGCAATACCAACACTGGCGCCGTAGTCAAAGCAGTCTTGAGCTTCTGAAAGCTCAACTCACACTCGTTTGACCATCTGAATGGGACACCCTTCCGGGTCAATTTGGTCAGTGGGGATGTTATGGATGAAAACCCCTCCACAAACCGGCCATAATAACCAGCCAAACCCAGGAAACTCTGGATCTCTATAACTGAAGTAGGTCTAGGCCAATTCTGAACTGCCTCAATCTTCTTAGGATCCATTTTTATGCCTTCAACCGATACTACATGCCCCATAAAAGGCAACCGAGTTTAACCAAAACTCACATTTCGAAAATTTGGCATACAACTAATTATTTTTTAAAGTTTGAAGTACAATCCGAAGGTGCTGCTCATGCTCCTCTCGATATCCGGAGTAAATCAAGACATTATCAATGAATATAACCACAAAATAATCCAAATAGGGTTTGAATACCTGGTTCATTAAATCCATAAATGTCGTTGGGATATTTGTTAGCCCAAATGACATCACAAGGAATTCGTAATGCCCATACTGAGTTCGAAAAGCTGTCTTATGGACATCAAATGCCCTAATCTTTAACTGATGGTAACCATACCTCAAATCAGTCTTTGAAAACACCTTGGTACCCTGAAGGTTATCAAATAAGTCATAGATTCTTGGCAACAAATACGTGTTCTTGATAGTAGCCTTGTTCAACTACCGATAATCTATACACATCCTTATTGAACCATCTTTATTCTTTACAAATAACACTGGTGCACCCCAAGGTGAGACGCTAGGTCTAATGAATCCCTTATCAAGAAAGTCTTGTAATTGCTCCTTCAATTCCTTTAGCTCTGGCGGGGCCATACCGTATGGTGGAATAGAAATGGGTTGGGTGCCCGAAGCCAAATCAATACAGAAATTAATATCTCTGTAGGGTGTCGTCCCCGGCAAATCTGCAGGAAATACATCTGAAAACTCACGAACGACTGGGACTGAATCTATAGAAGGAACATCCGCACTAGGATTACGAATATAAGCTAAATAAGCTAGATACCCTTTCTCGACCATACGTCGAGATTTTACATACGAGATAACCTTGCTTATAGAATTTCCAGGAGTTCTTTTCCACTCTAATCGAGGTAACCTCGGCATGGCTAAGGTTACTGTTTTGGCGTGCTAATCCAATATAGCATGATAAGTTAACAGCCAATCCATACCCAAGATGACATCAAAATCTACCATATCAAGAAGTAGAAGATCCACGCTAGTCTCAAGACTCCCAATAGTAACCACACACGAACGAAAGATATGATCTACAACGATAGAATCCCCCATCGGTGTGGACACATGCACAAAAGCACTCAAAGAATCAAGAGGCACAACCGAATATGAAGCAAAGTAGGAGGACACATAGGAATAAGTAGATCCTCGATCAAATAAAACTGAAGCATCTCTATTGCAAACTGGAACAATACCTGTGATCATGGCATCGGATGACTCGACCTCAAGCCTAGCTGGAAAAGCATAAAATCGGGGCTGGGCCCCACCACTCGGAGCTACACCTCTGGGACGACCTCTAACTGGCTGGCCTCCACCTCTAATAACCTGACCTCCACCTCTAGCTGTCTGACCCCTGCCCCTAGCTGGCCGGGCTATTACATCTCGTGTTTTCGTACATAAAAGTTTCATCGTGAGTTAATCGACGTAGACTCGGGGATGAGATTATCTTGAGGTTAACGTATTTATGCTATTTATAACAAGAGATAAGTATGTGCCGTGAAGAATAATGGGTAAACGAATTAAAGAAAATGAGTTTTGTCGAAGGTGGTCAATTTGGGATATAATACGATCCGAGCCATAATACCCGGTGTTTATGAACTAGTACCATACAAGGTACCATATGACCATGATAGTATGATGTATAAGGTGTATTAAAAATAAGTAGTAGTTTAAGTAATTTGAGATAATTCTTAATTATGTGATAAGATTAAAAACCCCATCCCCACGTGGCAGCAAGCCACTATCAAAACAAATGACTCTTAGTCATTAGGGGTAGGTGGCAACCAATTCAAGCATAAGAATTTTTAAATCAAAGAAGGCTATATTTCTTTGGACAATTCAAAGATAAGCATTGTAATTCAAAGTAGATACACATCTTTCACCATTTAAAAGAATAACAACGTAGAAGGCAATCTGAAGCAACGCAGAAGGGTACAGACCTTCAAATATTTAAATAGAGATTTCATAGTATTTTAAGCAACGTGAGATTTTGCAATTTTAAGAAAGTACAGTGTAACCCTTCTCAAGAATATCACATTGATTTTCCCTACTCCAGGTATTTTAAGCCTACCCCTTCTTTCTTTTGGCATGATCTATACGACACAAACGAAACGAGCAAATGCACAACTTTTATAAATTACTCTATTCGTAGAAACGCTAGAGATGCATATATTCTTGTTTTCCCATAAGTCTTATTATTCTATCGTCTGTTCATGGGTCTCAGAAAATACGTAAGTTGATAACGTCTATTTCATGATATTAATCAGAGGCATAATGGTCTTATGACACTCCGAAAGATTTTATTGACGTACTTATCATGCATTGCATTCATTTACATTGACCCATGACCAAATGGCGTTATATATATATGGGATATGGGAAAAGGTTACGGCGTTATATACGCACCACCACCTGATCAGTTGGTATATGTTGATGATTTTCTCCACAGTGGCCGAGATGATATGATGGGATGCCCTCAGAGGCTTGATGATATTATGTACACCTATACCTATGCACACAATGGCCGAGTTGATATGATGGGATGCCCTTAGAGGCTTGACGATGTTATGTACACCTATACCTATGCATGACACGACATTTATACAAACGTGCATGACATTATAAATGTTTCAGGATTTACAAAGTTATTTAGACTTACAGGTGGAATTCTTTATTCCATATTTCATCTATGTCTTTTATGTACCAATTTTTATGCCTTACATACTCAGTACATTATTCGTACTGATGCCCTATTTCCTCTGGTTCTGCGTTTCATGCCCGCAGGTGCAGGTAGGCAAGCTGACGGTCCCCCTTCTTAGGATCCTTGGTCAGCGAGAGTTGGCGTGCTCCATTTGATCCGGAGCTGCTTTTTATTTTGGTATGATATGCTTGTATACATGTATGGGTATGACGTGTCCAAATCCCGTCCTTGTACAGTTGTATATTCTATTAGAGGTCTGTAGATAGTATGTATAGTTGGATAGTATGTGGCCTCGCCGGCTTCCGATTTTGGATATATAGTTGTCTATAGCAGCCTTGCGGGCTCGCCCCATTGTATTCCGCATGTTTATGTATATATGTCTTTTGGACAGGTTTCCCTCATGTACACTAATCATGTTTATATCTTAGACGCATGCTTAAGGGTGTTCGAAAGGTAGGACTCGGGCATCCGTCGCGGCCCATCGGTTTGGGTCATGACAAAAGTGGTATCAGAGCAGTTCTGTCCTAGGGTTGTCTACAGACCGTGTCTAGTAGAGTCTTGTTTATGGGTGTGTTGTGCATCACACTTATAAACAGGAGGCTACAAGACATATAGGATGTTATCCTCTCTTCTTATCTTAGATCGTGCGATATAAGAATTCATGTTCCTAATGATATGTTACGTTTTCAGCGATGCCTCCGAAGACTACAACTGCCTAGATGGGAAAGTCTGTGGTTGGTGAGACTACTGGTCGAGCTCCACGAGTTACCAGGGATAGGGGAGAGTCTCATAGTGAGATTCCATCTCATACTTCACACACCCCGCCCTCTCCCGAAGGGCTCTTAGGAGCACCAACTCTAGCGCCCGCCCATGTACGTTCAGCTCCTCAACCGGATGCACCGGGTCAGGAGATGAGAGATGCTATTTAGCTATTAACTAGATTAGTAGCCGCACAGGCTCGACGTCAAGAAGTAGGTATTGGTCATGCAGATAGGTCCGTCAGTGCGAGGGTTCATGATTTCATTAATTTAGACTCTCCGATATTGACAGGGGCAGATCCAAATGAGGACCCTCAGGTATTTATCAATAGAATGCAGAGGACTTTGAGGGTAATGAAGGCCACTGCGACTGAGTCAATTGAGCTAGCTTCCTATAGACTCCAAGACATTGCAGTTAATTGGTACGAGTCTTGGGAATTGTCCAGAGGTAAGGATGGCCCTCCAGCGGTATGGTAGGAGTTTACAGAAGCTTTTCATCATCATTATCTGCCACCAGAGCTTAGACGGGCCAGAGTTGATAGGTTCTTGACCCTCCGACAGGGTAACATGAGTGTTCGGGAGTATAGTGTTCAGTTTGATTCGTTGGCTAGGTATGCTCCCACTATTATATCTAAGATGGAGGATCGGGTTCACCGGTTCGTGATGGGGTTAGAGCCGCACTTGCTTAACGATTGTATGTCGGTCTCACTTCAGGCAGACATGGATATTTCTCGTATTCAGGCATACGCTCAGGGTGTAGAGGAGCACAAGCAGAAGTAGAGGGCCAATCGTGAGCATGATAGGGCCCAGAATAAGTGAGCAAGGTCTTCGGGTCCTTCTGGTGAGTTTCGAGATGGTAAGAGACCATAATACCTGAGGTATCCAGCCCAGCCATCGGCTAGCGCGCCCCCTCAGTTTGGTGATAAGAGATTTGATTGTTCCACATATTCAGGGCCTGGTCAGAATTCCAGGGCTTCAGGTTCTTAGTATAGGGGTGAGTCAAGTCAGATGAGGCCGCCCTTGCCACGATGTGCTCATTGTGGTAAGCAGCATGCCGGGCAGTGCCATATGGGGTTGGGTGTTTGTTATACTTGTGGTTATCCGGGCCACGTTATGAGGGATTGTCCGACGAGAGGTGATGCAAGCATAGCTCAGCCAGCAAGATCTGTAGCTGGTTTGTCATCATCAGTATGCCCCCTGGGCAAGGTTCACAAGCACCAATGAGTAGTGGTAGAGGTAGAGGCGGAGCATTTAGCTCGAGCGGTCCTCAAGACCGCATTTATGCGTTGGCAGGACGATAGGATCAGGAGTCATCGCCTGATGTTGTTATAGGTATATTATCAGTCGTCTCATATGATGTATATGCACTGATTGACCCAGGTTCCACCTTATCACATGTTACTCCGTTGGTTGCTAGTAAGTTTGGAATAAAACCTGAATTGGTTAAACCTTTTGAGGTGTCTACACTTGTTAAGGACTAAGTAATAGCTAAGCGAGTATATAGAGGTTGTATAATAGTAGCTCATAGTCGATCTACCGTAGCGGACCTTATTGAGTTAGATATGGTAAAATTTGATGTTATAATGGGTATGGATTGGTTGGCTTCTTGTCATGCCAACGTTGATTATAGATCGAAGATAGTCCGATTTCAATTTCCAGGGGAGCCTGTTTTAGAATGGAAAGGTAATACGGCATCGCCGAGAGGTAAATTTATTTCCTATATCAAGGCAAGGAAGATGATCCGAAAGGGCTATATTTATCACTTAGTTCGGGTTCGGGATGTGGAAGTAAAGTCACCAACCATTCAGTTCATCCCTATGGTTAATGAGTTTCCCGATATTTTTTCCAATGAGCTTCCGGGTCTTCCGCTAAAGCAATAAATTGAGTTTTCTATTGACCTACTACCAGATACTCATCCAATATCTATTCCTCCCTATAGAATGGCTCCCGCAGAGCTGAAAGAGTTGAAGGAACAACTAAAGGACTTACTTGAGAAAGGCTTTATCAGACCTAGTACATCACCGTGGGGAGCACTTGTGTTATTTGTGAGGAAGAAAGATGGTTCCTTACGGATGTGTATTGATTATAGATAGTTGAATAAGGTGATGATCAAGAATAAGTACCCGTTCCCGAGGATTGATGATTTATTTGATCAGTTGCAAGGTGCCAAGTATTTCTCAAAGATAGACTTGAGGTACAATCAGGTAAGGGTTAAGGAGAAAGATATTCCGAAGACAACATTCAGGACCAGATACGGGCACTTTGAGTTTCGTGTTATGTCGTTCGGTTTGACCAATGCCCCAGCAGTATTCATGGATTTGATGAACTGTGTGTTCAGACCCTTTTTAGATCTGTTCGTAATTGTATTTATTGACGATATATTGATTTATTCTTGTTCAGAGGCCGAGCATGCAGATCATTTGCGTACTGTACTTAGAGTTTTACAAAAAGGGAAGTTGTACGCAAAATTATCTAAATGTGAATTCTGGTTGAACTCTGTAGCCTTCCTTAGGCATATCATTTCTAGTGAAGGTATCCGAGTTGATACACAAAAGATTGAGGCAGTAAAGACTTGGCCTAGACCCACGACACCGACGGAGGTTCGTAGCTTTCTGGGTTTGGCAGGTTATTACAGGAGATTTGTAGAGGAATTTTCTTCCCTTTCAGCACCTTTGACAAAGTTGACTCAGAAGGGAGCAAAGTTTCAATGGACTGATGCTTGTGAATGGAGTTTCCAGGTATTGAAGGACAGATTGACTTCTGCACCGGTTCTAACGCTCCCATAAGGGACCGATGGTTATGTTATTTATTGTGACGATTCGAGTGTTGGATTGGGTTGTGTACTGATGTAGCATGGTAAGGTTATAGCTTATGCTTCTAGACAACTAAGAAAGCACGAGAAGAACTACCCGACCCATGATTTAGAGTTAGCCGCGATGATTCATGCACTAAAGATGTGAAGGAACTAATTGTATAGCATTCATGTTGATATCTATAGGGATCATAAGAGCCTCCAGTATATTTTCAAGCAAAAGGAATTGAATTTACATCTAAGGAGATGGTTGGATCTACTTAAAGATTATGACGTTGATATTTTATACCATCCGGGGAAGGAGAACGTGGTAGCCGACACCCTCAGCTGTAGATCTATGGGTATCATGTCATATTTACAGCCAGAAAAGAGGGGAATATCCCATGAGCTTCATCAGCTAGCTAGTCTTGGAGTGTGGTTACTGGACTCATATTGGAATTACTATTCAGGATACGACAACATCCTCGTTAGTAACTGAAGTGAAGGAACGCCAGTACGAGGATCCTGTGTTAGTTCATTATAGGGATACCACCACTCAGAAGGAGAAGACACCGTTTGAGATTACAGAAGATGGGGTCCTTAGATATCGAGGACGATTATGTGTCCCTAAGGTTGCAGGGCTGCATCGGCAGGTTATGGGAGAAGCTCACTATTCTCGTTATTCTATTCATCCAGGAGCGACAAAGATGTATCATGATATCAGGGAAGTGTATTGGTGGGACGGAATGAAAAAGGATATAGCGTAGTTTGTTGCTCAGTGTCCTAACTGTCAGCAGGTTAAGATTGAGCATCAAAAACCCGATGGATTATTGCAGGCTATGGAGATTCCGACTTGGAAATGGGAAGTAATCAATATGGATTTCATCGTAGGTTTACCTCGTACCCAGCATAAGTTCGATTCGATATGGGTGATTGTTGACAGGCATACAAAGTCAGCCTATTTTCTGCCCGTTAGGACTACATATTCCGCAGAGGATTATGCAAGGCTTTTATATTAAGGAGATAGTTCGACTGTATGGTATCCCTGTATCTATTATCTCGGATAGAGGAGCTCAATTTACAGCTAACTTCTAGAGGTCCTTCCAAAAATGATTGGGGACTCAGGTAAGTCTTAGTACAACATTTCGTCCCAGACAGACGGACATGCTGATCGTACTATTCAGACACTTGAGGATATATTACGAGCTTGTGTGATAGACTTCAAAGGTAGCTGGGATGATCATCTGCCGCTTATTGAGTTCGCATATAATAATAGCTACCATTCCAGTATTCAGATGGCTCCATATGAAGCTCTTTACGAATGGAAGTGTCGGTCGCCTATAGGGTAGTTCGATGTTGGGGAAACTACGTTAGTCGGACCAGAATTAGTACAATAGGCAATCGAGAAGATTAAACTTATACAGAAAAGGCTATTAGCAGCTCAAACCCATCAGAAGTCTTATGCGGATAATCGACCACGAGACTTGGAATTTCAGGTTGACGACTGGGTATTCCTAAAGATATCACCGATGAAAGGTGTTATGAGGTTCGGAAAGAAAGGAAAAAAAACTTAGCCCTCGGTACATTAGACCATATAAGATCATACGCAAGATAGGCTAGGTAGCATATGAGTTAGACTTGCCTTCTGACTTGGAATCCGTTCACCCAGTCTTTCATGTTTTTATGCTCCGTAAATATATCGAGGATCCTTCTAGAGTTATGTCAGTTGACGATGTTCAGGTCACAGAACAACTATCGTATGAGGAAACTCCCATTGCTATACTAGATAGACAACTTCGGAGATTGAGAACTAAAGACGTAGCTTCAGTGAAAGTGCTTTGGAGAAACAATAATGTGGAAGAAATGACTTGGGAAGCCGAAGAAGACATGAAGCCTTGATATCCTCACGTATTTCCTCTTCTAGAGAAGGATCCGACTGAGACATCACATCCTTAAGGAACGTGTATGGATTTTTGTATTAGTTATTATCATTGGACGTGTGAGGCCATTGTCACGAGTGACAATTGCGGTCCTATGTGGCATTGAATTATTGAGTTTTCTACAGAAAAATTTGATAGTAGTACTGTTACAAAGGTGACTCTACCAAAGTTTATATAGATATCAGGGAGTTAAACATTCGAGGACGAATGTTTCTAAGGGGGGAAGGATGTTACATCTCGTGTTTTCGTACGTAAAAGTTTTGTAGTAAGTTAATCGACGTAGACTCGGGGATGAGATTATCTTGAGGTTAACGCATTTATGCTATTTATAACAAGCGATAAATAAGTGTCGTGAAGGATAAAGGGTAAATGAATTAAAGAAAATGAGTTTCGTCGAATGTGGTCAATTTGGGATATAATACGATCCGAGCCATAATACCCGGTGTTTATGGACTAGTACCATACAAGGTACCATATGACCATGATAGTATGATGTATAAGGTGTATTAAAAATAAGTAGTATTTTAAGTAATTTTAGATAATTCTTAATTATGAGGGTAATTGATTAATTATCGGATAACAGGATATTACCTAATTAATTAATGAGTTATGGGATAAGATTAAAACCCCCCACCCCCACGTGGCAGCAAGCCACTATCAAAACAAATGACTCTTAGTCATTAGGGGCAGGTGGCAACCAATTCAAGCATAAGAATTTTTAAATCAAAGAAGGCTATATATCTTTGGACAATTCAAAGATAAGCATTTTAATTCAAAGCAGATACACATCTTTCACCATTTAAAAGAATAGCAATGTAGAAGGCAATCTGAAGCAACGCAGAAGGGTACAGACCTTCAAATATTTAAATAGAGATTTCATAGTATCTTAAGCAACGTGAGATTTTGCAATTTTAAGAAAGTACGGTGTAACCCTTCTCAAGAATATCACACGGATTTTCCCTACTCCAGGTATGTTAAGTCCACCCCTTCTTTCTTTTGGCATGATCTATACGACACAAACGAAATGAGCAAATGCACAACTTTCATAAATTACTCTATTCGAAACGCTAGAGATGCGTATATTCTTCTTTTCCCATAAGTTTTATTATTCTATCATCTGTTCATGGGTCTCAGAAAATACGTAAGTTAATAAAGTCTATTTCATGATATTAATTAGAGGCACAATGGTCTTATGACACTCCGAAAGATTTTATTGACGTACTTATCATGCATTGCATTCATTTACATTGACCCATGACCAGATGGCGTTATATACGCGTATATATGTATAATATATGTATATGGGATATGGGAAAAGGTTACGGCGTTATATACGTACCACCACCTGATCAGTTGGTATATGTTGGATAATTTTGCCCACAGTGGCCGAGATGATATGATGGGATGCCCTCAGAGGCTTGACGATGTTATGTACACCTATACCTATGCATGACACGATATTTATATGAACGTGCATGACATTATAAATGTTTCAGGATTTACAAAGTTATTTAGACTTATAGGTGGAATTCTTTATTCCATATTTCATATATGTCTTTTATGTACCGATTTTTATGCCTTACATACTCAGTACATTATTCGTAAACTTGAAAGAGCTTAGTAAACTTGTCCAGTCTCAATAAAGATTCAGAAGACACGGTGGGCCTATCACCGGCCTGTGCCGCAACAACTGGCTGCACTACCCCAATTGGCGGGGCTGTTGGAGCCTGATACTGGGGAGCTATCTGCTCCAGAGTGGGAGTAGTGGGAGTTTGTGCTCCTTCCCTAACCTATGAGATGGCCGGTGCCCCTAGAAATATACCATTCGGGGCCACGCCCTCCATAAGACTCACCAAACGGACTAGAGCGTCCTGAAGTACTGGAGTAGCTATGAATCTTTTCGGGAACTAAACTGGTCCAACCGGTACAGTTTGAACTGGAACCTCCTCCTGAAGATCCACCTGAGGTTCTACAACAGGTGCTGCTGCTTGAGCTCTAGACTGAGCTCTTCCTCTGCCTCGGCCTCTACCACGACCTCGGCCTCGGCCTCTACCCCTGGTCATAGTTGCCACCGGGGGCTCCGGTCCATGTCAGTCGGTATATATATTATGTGTTCTCACCATCTGCGAGAGAATAAGAATAGAATGGTTCGTTCATTGGTGATAGAATAGAATCACACGACAGAATAAGTAAGAAGTGATATTGTTCCTAAACTTCATAACCTCTAGAAGATAAGTACAGACATCTCCGTACCGATCCTTCAGACTCTACTAAGCTTGCTCGTGACTCGTGAGACCTAAGTAACCCAGTGCTATGATACCAACTTGTCACGACCCGAAATATCCACCTTCGGGACCATGATGGCGCCTAACATTTTACTTGCTAGGCAAGCCAACGTTAGAATAATTTAAACTATTTTTAACAATTCATTTCAATTAAATAATAAAGAAACCAACAAACGGAATAATATCTGAATTTAAAGTAAACAAATCAAACTAATAACGATGTCTAAATACCATCCCAGTACTGGAGTCACAAGTGCACGAGCTTCTAGAATAATACAAACAAGGGTCTGAATAAAAATAAAGCTGTATGAAAGAAAGCACACACCTAAGATAAAGTAGAAGGGGACTTTAGAGCTGCGAACGCCGTGCAACTATGCCTCAAGTCTCCTCTAAGAGCTGAATCCGAGCAAATCTACAGTACGCCGCTAGGACCAACTCCGGTACCTGCACAAGAAGTGCAGAGTGTAGTATGAGTACAACCGACCCCAAGTACTCTGTAAGTGCCGAGCCAAACCTCGACGAAGTAGTGACGAGGCTAAGGCAGGTCGCTTACATTAACCTGTACGGAATAATAATAATAATAATAATAATAATAATAATAGCATGAATAGAAGTAAGACCTGTAAATCATATCAATAATTGAAGTCAATCCAACAGTCATAAACCTTCAAATAATTTCCGTTGCGGTGTGCAACCCGCTCCAACAATATGAACTTAGAATAAAATCCATTGCGGCGTGCAACCCAATCCAACAATATAATCTTTCAATTTAATTCCGTTGCGACGTGCAACCCGATCCAACATTATAAATTTTCAATAAATCTGTTGCGGCGTGCAACCGGCTCCAACAATATAAACTTAAACAAATCTGTTGCGGCGTGCAACCCGCTCCAACAATATAATTAAATAACTCTTAAATATAAAAATACTCCAATAAATACCATATTTAATAAGAAATTATTAGGCAACAAAGCATACAATTATTATGATTTATTTAGGAAATAAGTAATGACAAGTAGCAATTAATTGTGAAAATCAGGGAGAAAATATTCAATTTAATAATTAATGTGCTAAATTTCAAGTAGCAATTAAGACACATAATTCAAATAAGCATGTAGCAATTCTTGCATGAATTCAGGACATAAATATTGGACAAGGAATATGAGAGAAATAATTAATATAATAATTAATTCATGATTTAAAATAACTTATGATTTTTAGATAAATATGCAAACAATCAATTTGATGACGTATAGGCACTCTTCACCTCGCCTATACGTCATTACACATGAAATTCACTTAACAAATAATTCAAGGGTTCTATTCCCTCAAGTCAAGGTTAACCACGACACTTACCTTGGTCCGCAATTTCAAATGATCACTTGACCAACACTTTTCCTTTTGAATTATTCTCCAAACCAATCAAACCTAGTAAATTATTTACCAACAATTAAATTTGAACGTTAGAAATTATTCACAATTCGAAAGAGACTTAATTTAAGTCATTTTCGGAAAAGACAACTAAAAGTCAACATGGGACCCACTTTTTGAGGCCCGACGAAAAATTACAAAATCCGAACACCCATTCCGATACGAGTTAAACCATACAAAAATTATCGAATTCCGACATCTGATTACCCTTCGAATCTTGGATATTATAGTTTATGAAGTTCCTACAATTTTTTCCAAATTTTTATCTCAAAAATGCAAATTGAATGATGAAAACAATGATATATTTATGTTTATTAACCAAATCCGAGTTAGAATCACTTACCCCAATGAATTTCTTGACAAATCCACGAAACATCGTCACAAACCGAGCTCCCAAAGTCCAAATGTGGAATAATACCCCAACCCTCAGTTATATAGTGTTGATACCCAATTTTGCCCTCATATATTTTTCAAACAATATATATACTTTTAAAATATTATTTTGCATTATTATTTAATTTACAAGATTTACACAAGCACTTCTTATAATTTTCCATAATTTTAGAGCTTTTAAATTAATTTTCTCGCATTAATTTACATAAAAAATTCAGTAATTACTCTTTTAAATTATTTGTGATGACTTAATCACTTCAAATTATTCATTGCATCCCTAATACATTTTTAAAATATTTTCACTTCATTTTTATATAATTACAATTGTATTTTAGGCTATTCGCATAAATTTGCAATAATAGCCTATATTTTGCATTCTTATTGCAATTGACATTTCATTTAGGGTCAAAATAATATTTTATATTTTTATAGTCTTATATTATTGCTTAAAGCATTAATTTGCATAAGTAGCATTTTTATATATTTATTTAGCTATTTTATTAAATTATTTCCCTTTTAATTTCTATTTAAAAGAGCTGGCCCAATTTGTTTTAACTAATTTTCGGACCAAAAGACCCAATACCGTAACCCAATAACCCCTAGCCCAACACCAGCAACCCACCACCCATAACCATTTAATTAACTTGCCTCAATCCCTCTTTAAAATCCTGGCCGTTGATCTCTAAGATCAACGACCTACAATTAACCTACCCTTTTAAATTACCCAACCCCAAACCCTAATCCCATTTCCCTCTAACCCGCCGCCCTGAAACCCTCCCCCTTCTCTGAAGAACCCTAATCGCTGCCTTCCTAAAACTCTCTGATTCCATCTCAAACATGGATTCTTTCCACGATCTGCTTACCTTATTTGTATTATCTCGTTACCATTCACCCGTTCGTGATGTTACTTAGTACTTGTCCGATTTTGGCAAGTACTACCTCTCCGAATCAAGTGTAATCATCCTCAACCTACAAGAATTAGACGAAAATCCGTCTGTATACACTCTCACCAGGATCATGTGGGTTCGATTCATCGAGATTCTTGGCTAATATTTTGACCATTTGCCAACTAGGGTTTTTCCGATTTTTTTACCTATTTCTACTCGGAATAGGCTATGCATGTGACTTTCCTGGTTCCTACTTAAATTTGACTGATTTTCTTTCCCTATTTGTGTTTAATTGATTATTTTCCATATTTGTTCTTCCAATTTCTGTCACTATATAAACCCATCCCAAGTCCCCTTTAAGACAGACTTTGAAATCGATTTTCTTCACTAAAAATTGGGGTTTTGCTACTCTCTTGCTCTGTATTCTGTATTGGCTGGCTGAAAGCCAAGGCCATTAACACCTTGTTACTTAACCTGTTCTTGGTGCGAGCATTGCTCTGAGTTTATCGAAGCTATTGCGAACTTTGACGCATTGGGATTCTGGTTTTTTTGTGGAAGTTCATTCTTTACTGTTCTTCGCTAAACTGGTGAGTTACTAGACTTTGTAATTTCATTCCATAGTATCTATGATTTGCACATTTTTTCACTCCTGAAGTTCGTCAGTTTAATATATTTTTCTGGGTTGTTTTGTGTGCAATTCTGTTTGCTTTCTTCAATTTTTTTAGGTCTCTTTAACTTTTAGCTTCAAGCATGCCTAAACCTGGTTCTATTAAGTAGATATTTTCCAAATCTGACTAGTCCATGTGTTAAGTATTACTGCTGTTTGGGACCTTTACACTTGTTAGCATCTCATGGAGTTTAATTTTGCCTTAGGCCATCAATCTTGTTATTCGAATATGCTTTGCCTACATAATTTGTGCTCTCTTTCATTAGCTAGTCAATTGTGTTCAAAACCTGAGGATGTACACTCACTATATTGCACAAATCTTTTTCCTATCCTATTCTGAATTGCTGTGATTATATCCTGCCTATATAACATGTTTGATCCTGTCAGTATGCCCTTTAACATGTTTACCCCTCCCCCCGATTCACCGGTAGTTGTAATATGCTTTTCTCATGTCTAAATGTTGTCCTATTGCCAAATTAGCATGATTGTTTCATAACATAAGGACCTATACTTAGCATAATTTGGACCTCTTTCTTTATTATGAATTTGTGTATGCTACTGTCACCAATCCCGCAGACCTGTTCTGCTAATGTATGACCACTTATGCACTAAGTGTTGAACTTGTTCTTCTGAATCTTTGCTAAGTCTGTTCTAAAGCCCCCTGAGGCATGCTTGATAATTTGCTCTATGTGCTCAACTTGACAATGCTTGTATCCCCTTAGCTTTGTCTCTCAACCTTGGTTTACTATCCTTCACTTGTCATTTATGCTCTCTCTTGAGTTCTCATTCTTAGCCGGCTAAAGGCCAAGGCTACCTAGGTTCTATTATTGATCACCCTAGTGTGAGCACTGCTCGGGGTCTAATTGAGACCCTTGTGAACTCTGACACACTAGGGCTTGGTACTTAGTCATTCCCTAAATCTCAAACTATTCCTATTCATCCTATTCCATCCTGTTATTTGATGTGTACCTGAATTGGCTGATTTAAATGGTACAACACTTGGTGCTATGGTTGAATAAATTAACTTTGGGCTCCTTTATGGATTCTGGGGTTGTGTGTTGGATATGGACCATATTAGAGGTCTGGGTACGTTGTGTGAGAGTTGTTGAAGGCCCAGACAATGCTGGGTATTTCATGTTGAGCCTATTGTGGGCCTATTGTCATTGTTGTGTAACATTTGTATTTTTACTCATTATTGGGCCTGTAATAACTTTTGTATAAACAATTGGGGTGTTAGTAAAAAGGGAAAATGGATAGAATTTAATATTTACATGCAAAATGGGTAGATAACATGCCTATAGGACTTGGTAATTTATTTGCTATATGTGTTGTTCGATTACATGTACACTGTAGAAATCACAACATTAGAAGAAGCATACTTACACACACACACACTGTCTGCTCACAAACCCCAAATGCTGCAATTATATTTATTGTTATGTGTTATTAAGGAACCTGCCTATAGGAATTAGTTTCTCATCGATGTTTCTATCAATCCTCATCGCCTACTAGAAATCATGCCTATAGGATTGCAATTATTCTACTTGGCGCTGCTCACCTAGAAATTATGCATACAGGATTAAGATATGACAATAAAATAAGCTTTAAATTGCTGTGCGTTAAAGATCCTACCTATAGGAAATAATTGCTCGTTAATTGGTTATAACTAGACTACTCAAACACTGTTTCCTGGGCGTCACTATTAGGAAAACCTGGATAATTCTTGGACTTTTTCCAGCAGATTTTGTTATACTCAACTGCGTAGATCACCTAGGCATAACACATATAGGATTGGTAACTTAAAACCTTCAATAATCAGCTTGTAATACCTGAATAATTCTGTCTATAAGCAATGTCCCGCATCTGAAATTGCCCGCATACTTTGACTCAAAATCGCCTAGAAAGCATGTCTATAGGTTTAAGATTCTGGATTCTGCAGCTTCCTAATTGACATTTGTGTTTGCGTGCATTCGCTTCTTAAGTGTGGAGGTCAATGTGAGCCCTTAATTGCTTTTATGTGAAATCATTATATGTTTTGTTTGTCGCCTAGTTTTGCATTTTTGAGTAGCCTAGATAAGGTCTAGAACCATCCAAATAGAGGTCCAAAACCTCCTGGACCATAGGTATGGGACGGGCAGCGCATGACTTAGAATTGAATTAGAGTGCTCTTAGGTAAATAACTTTAACATAGTAATCGGGTAGCAGGAGATGATAGTCTATGCCCGCTGGATAATATGAGTAACACCCTATCTCAAGGGAGTTACGAAATATTATTTATGTTGCACGGGGTGATCCTTTAGGCTAAAAACTTTGGACCCCCCCTTTCCTTTCTTTTCTATTAAAATAAAAAAATAGCTGTACCTCCATATTCAAGATCTCTTTGTAATAAAATTCTTAGATTTTGTACTCTCTTTGCTTACTTGATCACATAGACTAATCCATATAATTTAAGTTCGGCTGGGACCCACAGTTGTGGACCTCGAGGAGTGCCTAACACCTTCTCTTTGAGGTAACTTGATCCCTTACCCGATCTTTGGTGGTGTTGACTAGTTAAATCGGAGTCATTTACAAATAGGTGCCCTATCACACCTTAAAAATTATTAGGTGACGACTCTTCTCTTTTAATACCTCCTTAAAAGAGTTGTCACATGTCGAAACCTGATTTCGCGAGAAAAAGGGGCGCGACAGTATGGCGACTCTGCTGGAGATTTACACTTAGGCTCTTACCATAGCCAATTTGGCTTATATGGATTAGTCTTCTTTGATATAAACGCGCTTCCCTTTTCCGTTTTTATTTGCTACTACATGCATATCCCTCTCCCATTGTCCTTTTACTTGTTTAAATTCGTTGTAATATGCACATCCCTTCCCTGCTCCACCTTCCTTTGCTTAAATTGATTATAACATGCATATCCTTTTCCTATTCACCTTTATTTGATCTAAAATGCTCTTCATTTGTTTAAAGATTGCTACATCATGTCTCTCCCACCCCTACTCCCCTTCTTACTTTAGTACATTCCCTATATTCCACGAACTAACTTCTTCCTTTGTCTTTCTTTTTACGTCTTTTATGTTTTACCTTAATACTGCATTTATTGCTTTTACATATTTATCATGCAAATACTTGGCGACGTGTTATTATCTTTGCATAAAGCATGCTCCACATCATTTATTATTATGTGTTATTAAGGAACCTGCCTATAGGAATTAGTTTCTCATTGATGTTTCTATCAATCCTCATCGCCTACTAGAAATCATACCTATAGGATTGTAATTATTCTACTTGGCGCTGCTCACCTAGAAATTATGCATACAGGATTAAGATATGACGATAAAATAAGCTTTAAATTGCTATGCGTTAAAGATCCTGCCTATAGGAAATAATTGCTCGTTAATTGGTTAATACTAGACTACTCAAACACTGTTTCCTGAGCGTCACTATTAGGAAAACCTGGATAATTCTTGGACTTTTTCCAGCAGATTTTGTTATACTCAACTGCGTAGATCACCTAGGCATACCACATATAGGATTGGTAACTTAAAACCTTCAATAATCAGCTTGTAATACCTGAATAATTCTGTCTATAAGCAATGTCCTGCATCTAAAATTGCCCGCATACTTTGACTCAAAATCGCCTAGAAAGCATGTCTATAGGTTTAAGATTCTGGATTCTGCAGCTTCCTAATTGACATTTGTGTTTGCGTGCATTCGATGCTTAAGTGTGGAGGTCAATGTGAGCCCTTAATTGCTTTTATGTGAAGTCATTATATGTTTTATTTGTCGCCTAGTTTTGCATTTTTGAGTAGCCTAGATAAGGTCTAGAACCATCCAAATAGAGGTCTAAAACCTCCTGGACCATTGGTATGGGACGGGTAGCGCACGATTTAGAATTGAATTAGAGTGCTCTTAGGTAAATAACTTTAACATAGTAATCGGGTAGCAGGAAATGATAGTCTATGCCCGCTGGATAATATGAGTAACACCCTATCTCAAGGGAGTTACGAAATATTATTTATGTTGCACGGGGTGATCCTTTAGGCTAAAAACTTTGGACCCTCCCTTTCCTTTTTTTTCTATTAGAATAAAAAAATAGTTGTACCTCCCTATTCAAGATCTCTTTGTAATAAAAGTCTTAGATTTTGTACTCTCTTTGCTTACTTGATCACATAGACTAATCCATATAATTTAAGTTCAGCCGGGACCCACAGTTGTGGACCTCGAGGAGTGCCTAACACCTTCTCTTTGAGGTAACTTGATCCCTTACCCGATTTTTGGTGGCGTTGACCAGTTAAATCGGAGTCATTTGCAAATAGGTGCCCTAACGCCCCTTAAAAATTATTAGGTGGCGACTCTTCTCTTTTAATACCTCCTTAAAAGAGTTGTCATATGTCGAAACCTGATTTCGCGAGAAAAAGGGGCGCGACAGCATGGCGACTCTGCTGGAGATTTACACTTAGGCTCTTACCATAACGAATTTGGCTTATATGGATTAGTCTTCTTTAATATAAACGCGCTTCCCTTTTCCGTTTTTATTCGCTACTACATGCACATCCCTCTCCCATTGTCCTTTTACTTGTTTAAATTCGTTGTAATATGCACATCCCTTCCCTGCTCCACCTTCCTTTGCTTAAATTGATTATAACATGCATATCCCTTTCCTATTCACCTTTATTTGATCTAAAATGCTCTTCATTTTTTTAAAGATTGCTACATCATGTCTCTCCCACCCCTATTCCCCTGCTTACTTTATTACATTCCCTATATTCCATGAACTAACTTCTTCCTTTGTCTTTCTTTTTACGTCTTTTATGTTTTACCTTAATACTGTATTTATTGCTTTTACATATTTATCATGCAAATACTTGGCAACGTGTTATTATCTTTGCATAAAGCATGCTCCACATCATATTCCACTCGTGCCCGATTAATAACATAGCGGCACTGGATGAGTGTCCGCGCTTTTCCAAAATTACCCTTTTAAATTGGAAAGGCTTGCTTGCGGTAAACTAGTCGATCATCGGTGCAGTCGACGGTCCGGTGCCTTTTCCTCTCAAGTTGTCCACTTGAGAGTACCGGTCTAGACCCTTCTAGTAACCTCACTCCAATATCAACTGTGCATGTATCATGTCAAACCTAGTATGGGTTAGAACGTTGTCCACGTGATAATCCACTAAGATAAGCCTTGTCCAAAGTCTGACGGGATTTCCATAATCCCAATGGACACCATCACGTTATGTGCATTACTTGGAGAAAACATGCCGGTATGTTGATCATTAATTTGTAAATATTCAGATCCTGAGGGGGAAAGGGCTAATTCTATTTATTTGTAGAAAATGAAACACGAAGTCCCCAGGTTCGGCATGGTTCAAAACATCCCACCTTTGCTGCTTGATTGGTGGAAGAACCTCTTACCTAGTGACAAGAATCATGTGAAAAAGGGTCCTTGGTAATTTACCTTCCTTATTGGACATTCGGCCAAATAGGGCATTGATTGAGGCCGCCACTATGTTTTGGGATGAGAAAAGAGCTGTCTTCCGCTTTGGTGACATAGAAATGACTCCTCTCTTAGAGGAAATAGGAGGCTTCGCTAAGCTGCCATGGGATAGTCCGGGTTTATTAGTACCAGAAAATCGCACTCCCCGCGGTTTTTTGAAAATGTTGGGTTTCAAGAAAAATGATGAGTTACTCTGTCTGAAGAAGTCATACATCCCATTTGAATTCCTTTACGAATGTTATGGGCATAGCAAGTCATATCACCTTCATCATGATGAACTTGCCATCACTTCCTTGGGTTGGACGCACTGTCAAGTTTTTGTGTTCATTGTCTGTTTCTTGGGATTGCTGATATTTTCGATGAAAGGGGGAAGGATCCACACTCGCTTAGCCATGGTCACTAGGACTCTAATGGAAGGAATCGAGGGACAAACTTACACTATCATCCTCATTATCTAGGCCGAAATGTATCGCGCTTTAGATCGATGCAAGCATGGGGTATGGACACTTCGAGGGATGTAATCTGTTGCTGCAGGTTTGGTTATTAGAACATTTTCAGAGAGGTGAATATCGCCAAGAGCTCCTGCGACGACCATTGAGTGACTACATAGCTTACCATCATCCAAAGAGAATGACATTTATCCATATAGATTTGCGTAACCTGGAAGTGCTATGAGCTGGGTGCATTTCTTCAGCAATCTGACTGACGAAAAGGTATATTGGATGTTTGAATGGTTCCCTAGTAGTGAGTTCATCATCAGATCAAGAGAAACTACTCATCTAGTGCTGATTGGGTTAAGAGGGATCTATCCTTATGCTTCTATAAGGGTAATAAGGCAAGCGGGAAGAAAACAGGTTATACCTCGGGTTTCCAACACGGTCCAATACAAAGCAGATTTTAAAGGGAACATCATTCCGTTCAAGTTCGAGGCACAACGTATGTGGAATCAAAAGGTCATTGTGGAGAAAGATACTATCGAATCAAAAGGTCATTATACTTCTACCCATCATGTTTGGTAGATGATATAGCGGGGGATGTCAGGCCAGGAATTAATATGAAAAATAGGGTTATAGATGACGCTGCTGAAGCACAAGTCAAGTATAGGATACTGTGCAAGAGGGTCTTCGAGTATGAAGCTAGGCATTTGGAACAACACAAAGTGGATATGGAAGCGATCAACGAATGGAGAGAAATTGCTATTAAATCAACAGAGAGATTGGAATATTTGGAGCAAGGACTAATGGAACTTGAGAGAAAGATGAGAAAGAGACTCTTGGATTGTCAGAACACGGAAGGCAATGAAGGAGGGCATCTAGAAAGGGCTTACTTACTATTGGGTATGCGCGACCTGGGGAATCCAATCGACGGATCCAAGAAGGCCAAGCATGGAGAAGGTCCTTCTGGGGCCAAATAGATTAGTAAATAATGTCTTTATTGGTTTCTAGATTCGTTCCAATTTTTTTGATTGTAATAAGGCAAATGCCATTAGTGACTTTCTCATTATTGTCGTTTTAGTAAAGATTTGACTCATTTTTGAATTAATGAAATGATGCAATTATTGGCATCAATTGTCTCCAAGTCTATGTGTCGCTTAGGCCTCCTCGGGCACAATGAGGTCCCTCAAATTAGGACATGAATTTATTAATTCTGCAACACATGTTCAATATCGCAAACATTCTTTTAATATTCCTTACTGACTTGGTTACCTTTTGTTTTTTATTTTCTTTTGTTTATTCCCGTTCCCTAAGATTGGTTCGTGCATACTGGCATCGTCAGCATATCACACTAGATCCAGAGGTCCTCCACCTCCTCCTCCACCAAGTGATCCCAAGAACAAAGAAAAAAAGAAAATGGATAATATGAGTGGTATTAGAAAAGACAATGCTACCCACACAGAGAACATTGAAACTTCAGACGGCCGGAGTATGCCAGCACAGAATGATTTGGTCCTACGTCTGGAATAAAAAATATTGGAGCTACAAGGGGAGCTTGAGCAGGTTCGAAACTTGGCAAACCTTTCCCTCACCCTAAATGTCCCCGACATCAACCAACAAAACACAAACGCCCAAAACCCGGTACCTCCCCAAAACACACAAAACCAAAATCCACAAAATCCTCCCGCGCCTTATCAATACGCCACACCTCCTCAAAACCATAATCCTCCACCAGTACCTACCCCTCCACAACACCATCACCATCCGACTCAATATCCACAAACCACCACTTATCACACTCCTCAGAACGCACCACAGCCTACCCCTGATCCCCAGAACTCAACCAACGACCACCATTATTCCCAGATTCCCAGAGTCCATCAAAGCAATCCCATATATGTGGAAACTTTACCCCATACCCCACAACAGACCCTATATATACCCGAATCTGTCGAGAAGGACCTGCTCATCAAGAACATGGCGGAAGAACTCAGGAAACTTACTGGCAGAGTTCAAAGTGTCGAAGGTGGCAAAGGCATTGAGAGTTTAAATTATGAGGATTTGTGTATTCAACCAGATGTAGAACTACCATAGGGTTACAAACCTCCTATGTTCGAAATGTTCGACGGAACTGGTGATCCGAAGGTGCATTTGAGAACGTATTGTGACAAACTTGTAGGGGTTGGCAAGGATAAATAAATCCGTATAAAGCTGTTCATGAGGAGCCTCACCGGAGACACCTTGTCTTGGTACATCAGTCAGAACCCAAAGAAGTGGGTTAATTGGGTGAGCATGGCGTCGGATTTCATGGATCGGTTCAGGTTTAACATAGAAAATGCACCAGACATTTTCTACATTCAGAATCTCAAGAAGAAACCAACGAAAACTTTCTGCGAGTATGCTACTTGGTGGAGGTCTGAAGCCGCAAAAGTAAGGCCGACACTTGAAGAAGAACAGATGAATAAGTTCTTCGTCAGAGCTCAAGACCCGCAATACTACGAAAGATTGATGGTTATTGAAAACCATAAATTTTCTGACATCATCCAGTTGGGAGAAAGAATAGAAGAAGGGATCAAAAGCGAAATGGTGACAAACTTTGAAGCACTCCAAGCCACAAATAAAGCTTTGTAGTGAGGAGGTATCTCCAAGAAGAAAGAAGTGGGTGCAGTAGTGGTAGCCCAAGGTCCAAAGTCTCCTATCACATACCAAACACCTCCACCCACATATGAACCTTCACCTCCCAGATACCAATAACCTGCCGCCACTTACCATACTTATAACACCCAACCAGCATACTACCACTCACCACCAGCCCACCAAAATTACCAAAAACCAAGACCAAATTTTGACCGCAGACCACCCAGACAATACACTCCAATTGCTGAACCCATAGACCAACTATACGAGAGGCTAAAGACTACCGGTTATGTCACTCCCATTCCCGTTGTTGCTATGGAAAACTCTTTCCAGTGGATTAGCCCAAATAAGACATGTGCCTATCACTCAGGCATGAAGGGTCATACTATTGATGAGTGTCATACTTTGAAGGATAAGATTCAGACATTAATTGACACCAAAGTCATACAGGAAAATAAGGCTGCACCCAATGTCCGTAATAATCCTCTTCCGGATCACAGGGGTGAAGTGGTAAACGTGATAGAGACCAATGAAGAATGGGACTCGGAAGGGTCAATTATACTCATTCGAGAAGGAGATAATCCTAAAACATCTCCAGTCACTCTCACACCTATCGTGGTACAAACTCAGGCACCAATATGAATATGGTGTAGAAGCACCAATATGAATGGAGTGATGAGAATATGCTCCGGTGCACTAGTGGTAATGAAGGCCAATTGGAAGAACAATAACATGTACCGCTATCGTGGTAGTACAGTTATTGGGACAGTGACAGTGACATCCAGTGATGACAAAGAGACAGAAGCAACCAGGCTATGGCACATGCGCTTGGGACATGCTAGAGGGAAATCCTTGAAAGCTCTATCTAATCAAGGATTGTTAAAAGGCGTAAAGACTTGCAACTTGGAGTTTTGCAAGCATTGTGTAAACGGGAAACAGACAAGGGTTAAATTTAGTACAGCGATCCATAATACTAAAGGCATTTTGGATTATGTACACTTTGATGTTTGGGGTTCTTCCAAAAACACCTTCATTGGGTGGGAAGCACTATTTTGTAACCTTTGTTGATGATTTTTCCCGAAGAGTGTGGGTGTATACAATGAAGAGGAAAGATGAAGTGTTAGGAATTTTTCTCAAATGGAAGACGATGGTGGAGAATCAAACAGGCAGGAGGATCAAGTGTATTCGCACAGACAATGGAGGTGAATACAAAAATGATCATTTCAATAAGGTCTGTGAAAATGATGGCATCATCTGACACTTCAATGTCAGACATACACCACAACAGAATGGAGTGGCAGAACGTATGAACCGGACTTTAGTGGAGAAGATACGGTGTATGTTTTCCAATGCTAGCTTGGGCAAAGAATTTTGGGCTGAGGCAATTACATATGCATGCCACCTCATTAATCGTCTACCATCTACTGCCATTGATGGCAAGACACCATTTAAAAAATGGTATGGAAAACCTGCTGTAAATTATGACTCTTTGCACGTGTTTGGCTCAATTGCATACTATCATGTGAAAGAGTCAAAATTGGATCCGAGAGCAAAGAAGGCTATATTTATGGGGATTACTTCGGGAGTCAAAGGATACCGCTTATGGTGTCCAGAGACAAGGAATATTATATTCAGCAGAGATGTTACCTTTGATGAATCTGCCATAACAGATAAGGTGACAGTTGAAGATATCAAACAAACTGGTGGTGCATCAAAGCAGGTGGAGTTTGAGAGAAAATTTATTTTTCCTACGCAAGAAGCAGAGGAGGAAACAAATGAAGATTACCCTCTGGAAGAAGAGCCAGTAGAGAGGGAGATTCCAACTCAGGAACCTCGACAACAACTTGAATCAATAGCAACCAACAGGCCAAAAAGGACAATAACGAAACATGTTCGTCTTATAGAGACGGTTGCTTGTGCAACCTCAATTGTAGTTGATGGTATTCCTACCACTGATAAAGACGCAATCCAAAGTTCAAAAGAAGATAAGTGGAGGATTTCCATGAATGAAGAAATGCAGTCCCTTCATTAGAATCATACATGGAAATTGGCCAATCTCCCGAAGGGAAAGAAAACAATTGGGTGCAAATGGGTATTTGCAAAGAAAGAAGGATTTCCTATCCAAGAAGATGTTCGCTACAAAGCAAGATTGGTGGCCAAAGGATATGCTCAGAAGGAGGGAATTGATTACAATGAAGTATTTTCTCCAGTTGTAAAATATTCCTCCATTAGAATTATGTTGGCTTTGGTAGCATAGTTGGATTTGGAACTAGTTCAGATGGATGTAAAAACTGCGTTTTTACATGGAAACTTGGAGGAGGAAATCTACATGAATCAGCCAGAAGGATTCAAAGTTGCTGGAAAAGAAAATATGGTATGCAAACTTGAAAAATCATTGTACGGATTGAAACAATCTTCTAGACAATGGTACAAGCGATTTGACAAGTTTATGTTGCGGCAAGGGTACAAGAGAAGCAAATACGATCATTGTGTGTATTTGCGCAAACTTAATGATGGTTCCTTTGTATATCTTCTCCTATATGTTGATGATATGTTGATAACTTCCAAGAATTCGGAAGAAATTGATAAGTTGAAGATTCAACTGAAGGAGGAGTTCGAGATGAAGGATCTGGGTGAGGCAAAGAAAATTCTTGGCATGGAGATAATAAGAGATAGATGTTCAAAGAAACTCTGTTTATCTCAGAAAGAATATTTGAAGAGAGTACTACAGCGTTTTGGCATAGATAAGAAGACTAAGCCAATTAGTACGCCACTTGCTCCCCATTTTAAGCTAAGTACTACTATGTCGCCAAAGGATGAAACTGAACAGGAGTATATGTCAAGGGTACCATACGCAAATGCTGTTGGTAGCTTGATGTATGCAATGGTTTGTACGAGACCTGACATTTCACAAGCCGTTGGAGTTATTAGCAGATATATGCATAACCCAGGAAAGGAGCATTGGCAAGCTGTGAAATGGATTCTACGGTATATTCATAGTACTGTAGATGTTGGGTTAGTTTTTGAGCAGGAAGGCAATCGGTCTGTAGTTGGATATTGTGACTCAGATTTTGCAGGTGATCTGGACAAACGAAGGTCAACTACTGGTTATGTGTTTACTTTTGCAAAGGCACCAGTTAGTTGGAAATCTACTTTGCAGTCAACAGTTGCTTTGTCTACAACAGAGGCAGAGTACATGGCTATTACAGAGGCTGTGAAGGAGGCAATTTGGCTTCAGGGATTGCTAAAGGAGCTTGGTATTGAACAAAAAAATATTATAATTTTTTGTGATAGTCAAAGTGCTATTCAATTAGCGAAGAACCAAGTTTATCATACAAGGACGAAGCACATTGATGTTCGGTATCATTTCGTACGAGAAATCATAAAAGAAGGTGGAGTCACGGTGAAGAAAATTCATACTACGGAGAACCCTGCTGATATGCTGACAAAAGTGGTGACTGCGGTCAAGTTTCAACATTGTTTGGATTTGATCAACATTGTTGAACACTAAAGATTGAAGATGAAGACACAACCAAAATTTGTTATTGAGAGAAAATTGAAGATGTAGAATTTTATCAAGGTGGAGATTTATTGAAATTGTCAAAAGTCCCACATCGGTGGATGACAATTTTGAATGAGAATTTCACCCTATAAAAGGAGGCCTAATGTTTAGGATTTATGTACACCTCTCATTTGCCTTTTTTATCTTCTTAAGGCATTTGTATCTTCTCTCTTTAGTATTATTTCACTTGTAAAATTGGAGTGGAATAAAATATTGATTGTGTCCGAGGAAGTAGGCAAAATTGGCCGAACCTCATAAATTCTGGTGTTCTTTTATTGTTGTCTTATTGTCTTGTTTATTATTTAGTGGTTGTCATAATTTTTGGTATAGTAGTTGTGACTCATTCACACTATATACATTTGTCTTCCGCAACAGAACTGACGAGTTCAGCCTTTAAGGTTCTTAATCCTAAACTCATCGTACTTTTGAAATTATCCATACAAAAAACTGCACTATGATATGCAGTGCCCTGTTGTGACTTAGTCCTTCCGGTGGCAGCTCGTCTTCATGAAAAGTGATCTTGTGGCTTTCCAACACTTGCCCTACCATGTTGGCCATTTCTCCACTAGTGATGTTATTGGATACATAGGCTTCATTCAACACCTTCATCAGGGCATTCCTATGTGCCTCAGAGTTTTACAGCAGTGATAAAATCGATATTTGAGCAGGGTTTTGTTCAGATGATGAACCACATAATATTCTCTTGCTTGCACCTTTCTCCAAAGGCCATCCAGGCCAGTTTCAATGACAGGCGGCTTAGATGCAGCTTCTTTGCTCGTTCCTCCCAAATGCTCGGGTGTATAAATCCTACCGGTTCTGGTCATGCCTTGCGCTGCACCTGTTTCTTCCATTTTTGATTTTCCTTTCCTTCTTGCTTCCACAACATAATTCCATGGTATAGCATTAGACTTATAAGACGACGTATGTGCTACCATCACGGTGAAAGGTGTTGTTACTTCAACCTCAAACGGAGTTGGTGCGGCTACCTCAACTTATAAGACAAATTCATTATCAGAGTCCTGATAGATGGGGGTTCGAGTCTCAACATATGTCCACTAACTATTCTGAAAAGATTAGGTAAAGGCCTGCATGAGATACGAGCAGGAAGTATGAATGTGAAAGCATTTGATGGGTCTCAAAGGGCCACAATTGGGGAGACCAACCTCAGCCTATAGATGGGCCCAACCTGGTTTGATGTTGAGTTTCAAGTGTTGGACATATCTGCTACCTACAACCAATTTTTGGGACGACCTTGGATACATGCCGCTGGGGCCGTAGCTTCTACTCTACATCAGGCCGTGAAGTTTGAGTGGAACCATCGGGAAGTGATTATCCATGGAGGCAGAAGTAATCCCATTTATACCAATCAGACTGTTCCGGTCGTCGAGAATAGAAGGAAGTTGGGTGGAGAAACATACCATCGCATCGAGCGCGTCAATGAAATGAGAAAGACAAATGGTGGAGCAGTAAGATAGAAAGCATACTGTCATGGACAGGGTATGAACCCGGCAAGGGTCTCGGCAAGAATCTCCAGGGGATCACCAAACCGATACCGCTAAAGCGTCATGGCACAACTTTTGGGCTTGGGTATGAATACACCTGGCAAGCGTCATGCCACAACATTTTTCCATGCGCCAAAACCTTACAGCAAATCTCAAAGTAGTTTAGGAAAATTACTCATACATGTGTAGCTGCTTTAGGCGCGTTAATTAAACAAATCATCGTGGCTATGGGTACGGTTCCCGCGGCATGGTCATGATACGTAAATCCCATTTCGAGTGTGCGTTTCACGAGACTCGATCAGAACTTCAAATAATAATAAAAATAAATATGTTGTAAATTGAGGGTGCGTTTCACGTGACGCAATTCACAATATGTACCAAAACAAATGAGTGTGCGACATCGCGACTTGTTCAAAAAAGTTCCATAAATATTAAAAACAGTTAAAAAGTTAAAAATGCACAATAGGTTTCAAATATGTATTAAATCAGATAATTAGACCAATTATTAATCGTTGAGCGACCTGCTAAGACCATGGAACTCGGGAGTGCCTCACACCTTCTCCCGGGTTAATAGAATTCCTTACCCGATCTTTTGTGTTCTTAGACCATAAATAAGAGTCAATTCCCTCGATATGGGATTTAAAATAAACTGGTGACTTAGGACACCATAAATTATTCCAAGTGGCGACTCTGAATTAAATAAATAATCCCATTTCGAATAATGTCACTTTAATTAGAAAAACTCCCTATCCCCTCGGAAAAAAGGAGGTGTGACAGCTCTGACGACTCTGCTGGGGAAAAGAACCCAAAACTTCTGGTTCAAGGTTCAGAATTTGAGCTTAGATGACTGTTATACTTGGCTACTTGTGATTGTCTGATATTACTTGTTTGAGCTAATGTGCTAAATGCCGCTCTTTACCGCTTTTATATTGTTTGAACTGTATATAAAACTGTTTTCTTCTCTCTGAGTCTACTAAATCTTCTGGGAAGTGCACGCTGGCGTGACTTCTTTTCTATTAGTGTCATACCCTAATTAAGAACGAGGATCGGATCAGTTACAAAGCCGGATGGCCTTTTGCTTCCCGGTACGTTGCCCCCCCTCCCGGCTCGAGTTGTCTGCTCGGGTTTGTATGTTTGTTTGCATCACGTGTATTTGACTTTGGGGACTCAACACAGGGGTTGGGTCAGTCTAGGACAGGTATACCTAATTTAAAAGACCATCCTGATGCATTTTACGTGCTACTTGTGCATTTATTTGTTTCGGCTCATATGTTGATCAACTTCTTGAATAGGGAAAGAAAATCAAGAAAAACCAAGAGTGAGGTAGGAAAAACACCCGGTTTTGAAAATACCAGTATTCAAAGCATCCCGAAACTTTGCTGAATTTTTTCAAAATAAGTCCTATTTTCCCGTGCGTCAAAACTGACCAAACTACGCGGGTCTGATTCTCACTTAATGTGAGATACATAGGCAAACCTCATCGGTTCCAGCCCCAATTTTCAAAAAAATTCAAAAATATTTTCCCTTTCCTTAATTCCCTCTTTAGAATTCTTTCCTTAGAAAATCCAAAAAAAAACTAAATCCAAAAATATTTTTCTTCTTTTCCAAAGTCTTTCATTCGATGAAAAAACAAAATTTCAAATCAAAATACAAAATATTTTCTTCCTTCTTTAGAATTCCTTCTTAAAAAAAATAAAAAAATAAAAAAATTCAAATTTCCATAAAAAGAAAAAAAAAAACTCCAAAAAATATATATATTTAAAAGTCTTTATAAAAAAAAGGAAAAAGAAAAATGGGTTAGTCTATTCGCGATCTTCCCGAACTACGCAAGATGTGATTCATACGATGTCATGATACGTAGGCAATCCCCATCGGATTCGATCATTACCATCAAATAAACTTAGTGAAAAGAAAGAGAGAAAAATTGAGTGAAAAAGAAAGAAAATAACAGAGAAAAACCAAGAGCGACAAAAAACAAAAGAGAAAAAATCAAGATGTCAAAGATCAAAAAAAAAAAACCAAAAGAGCGCGGAATGAAAAGAAAAGAAGTACAAATTGAAAAAGGGTTAGTTAAAGCCGGGATGAAACACACAACACTTCAAACACATGGTAGAAGCGTTTAACTGTTTAGGTGCATTGTATCCCAACGTGCGATTTCTTATCTGTTAAATGTCTCAAAACTAACAAGGTTGTTGTGTGACCAAGTTGACTAGGTTCTGTTCAGGTGGTTGGTTTTTGTTGGTAACCTGACTTCCCATCCTTACTTCACAAGATCTAAAGGCAGGGTTCCTATGGCCTCCGAAAGTTTTCTACCAATTATCAATCCTTAGGATAGCCCGGCATCGGCTATTCCACAACCAAAATCAATAACTACTGAAGAGAATAGGATGTTGCGTCTCCGCATGTTGGAAATGTGGGACGCCTGGTCTAATGGTAGGAAACCGCCGAGTGTAATTCCTGGGTTCTCCGAGTTGATCCCAAGGTCAGGTGGGGCTACCAACATCCCTGTTCCCAACTAGCTCATCCCATGCGGGTACCCTCCAATTCCATCTAACGGTCCTGGCATGCCTTCTGTGGTTCGCCCCCAGGCGCCAGTTTCCTGGGCACCTCCAGTATTGTTATACGTAGCGCCTGTCTTTACCACGGGGCAACCAACTATTCCCAGACCGTGTTTCGAACCCCCAACATTCACCTTCCAAGGTCCGCAATTTCAGCATGATATGACTGATGTCACCCCGGACTCGCATGCCCAACAACCACAATATGAGTTTCCACATGAACCAGAAAGAGCAGTTAAAAATCTCAAGCAGGAAGAAATAGCTCGGAAAATGAAAAACTTGGAACAGAGTTTGAAGAACATGCAAGGCCTAAGTGACCAAAAAAGTGTCTCCTACTCGGACTTGTGCATGTTTCCAAATGTTCATTTGCCAGCTGGCTTCAAGATGCCAAAATTTAAAAAGTACGACGGGCACGGAGACCCGATCGCTCACGTGAAACGATACTGTAACCAGTTGAGGGGCGCTGGTGGGAAGGAGGAGCTGTTAATAGCCTAATTCGGAGAAAGTGTCATAGGAATTGCTTCCGAGTGGTACATGGATCAAAAGATCGCCCATTGGCATATTTAGGATGATCTGGCTTGAGATTTCGTCCACCAATTCCAGTATAATGTGGACATCGCTCCCGGTAGAAACTCTTTGTCCAATTTGAAAAAGAAAAATGCGGAAAGTTTCCATGAGTATGCAATCAGGTGGCGGGAGCAGGTTGCCAGGGTAAAGCCTCCAATGGATGAAGCGGAGATGGTTATGGTCCTTCTGTAGGCTCAAGATGCGGGCTACTTCCAGAATATGATGTCTGCCATGGGAAAGTCGTTCGCTGAGTCCATCAAAATTGGGGAGATGGTAGAAAATGGGTTAAAAACGGGCCAAATCTTGAGTCAAGCTGCTTTTAAGGCCACATCACAGGCCGTTCAGAATGGTTCGGGGGGGTTTGATGAACAGAAACGTGAGAGAAGAGGGAGTCATGATAGCTTCAAGCTCTGGGGGGCCCGTAGGCCATTCAACCAATCATATATGCCGCCAAGAACCCCCCAATATTATTACCCCATCAAGATTCTACTTATGTCATGGCACCACCTCACTATGCGGTAATGAACACACAACCTTACCCACGGCCACAACATTATCCACAAAATCGAGCTCCACCTCCTAGAAATGCCCGTCCCTATCAAGCTCCATGTAATCCCCGATAAAATGTTCTCCAATACAACCCTCGTCCAAGAGAGCCTCTCAGAATAAATCAGTTCACCCCTATTGGTGAATCATATTCATCCAAAAGCTAACCAGGCTAGGTCTGCTGCAGTGAGTGGCCCTGAACCGGCCAAACCTCGAGTCTCCCGCGCACCGAGCTGATGCTAGATGTGAATACCACTCTAGAGCAGTGGGACACGATACAGAGGACTGTTGGACCCTCATGAGGGCAGTTGAAGACCTGATAGAAGCAAAAGGAATCGTTCTTAGGGATGAAGAGGCTCCCAATATGACGAACAATATTTTGCCTACTCATAACAATAGGCCGGTAGTTGGAATGTTCTGTGATGATGGGGAATTTGATCCTACCATAGTACCCATCACCGCAATAGAGGAGAAACCTGGAAACATGTGCCAAACCTGAAAAGTTTCTTGTCATACGGGAATCTCGGTGGCCGGTCTTGCCGTTCTTTCTGCGTCTGAATTATTTCAGGGTGTAATCTGGATGTTTTACTTTATTGTCTTACTTTCTGATGTAAACCTTTAAATTTTTTTTAAAAAAATCAAAAAATCAAATAAAATTAATATTTCATCGTCCATGTCTCTTTTTTTGACTTTGTCACTCCTCTTATTCTTTTTTCAGTTGTGTTAAATGCAGATTTTAATGACATGACATGCTTGCGGACTTCATGCCCAGATCCTAAAACGCTATCAGAAATTGAAATAATGAAATAAGAATCAGAATGCAATAAAGATAAGTTTAAGGAAATAAAACAAAGAATCGGAACAGATAAAGGAAAATTGGCTCCAAATTGGAAAGGTCCATACATTGTAGCGAGTGTACTGCCAAAAGGGAGCGTTGTACATGGGAAGCATCGAAGGAAATGTCCCTGAAATAACTGTCAATGCGGGTGCAATCAAAAGGTACTATGTTGGATCCTCTATATAGCATTAATATTCTCTGATTGAGATGAAAAAGGCTTTCGTTCTCGTTACTCAAACACTATCAACCCTTTGCAAACCCTTTGAGCCGGTTACTTTTCTTTGCTCACCCTCTTTGGAACTTTTTGGAACCTGAAAGTGTTATTGAAAAAGAAAACAAAAACAAAAACAAAAACAAAAACAAAAAAAAAAAAGATAAAAGAAAATGAAAAATGAAAAAAAAGAAGAGGAAAAAGGAAAGGAAAAAGAAAGAGAAAAGAAAATAAAATAGAAGAAAAAGAAAAAAAAGGGCGCCTTGAACTACGTTTAACTTGATTCTGAAAGGATACGTAGGCAGTCTCTCTATGGGGTTCAGTCACACCAAAATAAAAATTCAAATTCCCCCCAAAAGTGAAACTGGGGAAGATGATATAATGGTTTGGCGATGTTTTCGCCTGAAAGGTCCGAAGTTGTAATTCAGTCCAAATCCTTTTTACCCGAATCCTTTTCAAGTCCTTCCGATCAATCAACGAGAATGTTCCCAATTGGAGGATACAGTCACTTGGTTTTGATGCAACCAAAATGAGAGAAATAAAATGAGAGAGTCTTATTGGTGAAAATCCTCACGGGCACAGTAATGTGACGGTAAGCAGAGAAATTAAAAATGAGAAAGTCTTGTTAGTGAAAACTCGCAAAGAGCACTATAAGGCGATGGTGAGAAGAGAAATGAGAGAGGTCAGTTTGTGAAAACTCGTAAAGGGCACCACTGATCGAAAAGAGGATCCTCACAGTCACTGGTACCAACACAGTCCTAGGTAAGGTCTCTCGGTTTCAAGGCAAAAGTTGTGATGAATTTCTAAGAGTCGGACGGTTCACACAGATCAGACATCCAATCCAAAAGGCATGTCATGTTCATTGAAGTCCGCATGTACTCCAGATAAGTCCTTCTTTCTCTTTCCCAAAAGGGACACCTCTTGTCTAAATTCATTATCCATTCCATTGTTTGTTTTTCTTTGAATCCCTTTTGGTCTAACTCTATTCCAAACTAAGGCAAAGAAGAGATGGCAAGACTGAGTTATAGGGTTCTTATTTGATATAAGCCAGTATGCAAAAGGGCACCCAGCCTCGGCAGGGGTATCCAGTCAACTCCGACTGGCAATGATGGTCGATGCCTCGAAGTCAAAGACTCTTGAAATAAGAAAAGCAAAGTCAAATGCCCATAAAGGCAAAATAAAGTTGAAAAGGTTAAGTCCCACGTGGCTAACCGTCTTGGAAAAGTTTGAAAAGCCAAAGGTTCTCCAACGCTCTGAAGTTAAATTTAGAGGAAAGAAGTGAAAAGCCTACAAAGGCAAAATGGAGCTGAAAAAGGTTAAGTCCCACGCGACCAACCGTCATGGTAAAGTTTTAGAAAAGCCAAGGGTTCTTCGGGGCTAGAAATGAAGTCGGTATTCATGGAACAACCAGTTGCAGTTGAAAGTACCATCAAAGAAGACATGCCGAGATCAAGTGACTGAAGCACTCAAGGCCACAAAACCAATCAACATTTCAAACTGACAAATTGTTCTTTGTTTGAACCACAGGAAATGAGTGTAATCCAAAGCAACTTTGCAAGAAGCAGGTGCAACCAAAAAGAAAATCACGCAGAGACTGAAATAGCTCTGCAGCAACAACCACTCCAAAAAGGGAAGTCTTCTCCAAATTCTTTCCCGCATTTTACTCATTCTCTTTAAAAAAATGATGAAAAGAAAGAAAAGAAAGAAAATTCAAAATCATGGTAGTATAGGGTCTCCACTCCCTAGTCTGCTTTTCCAACATAGGGTCTTTATTCCCTAGTTGATATTTTTAGACATAGGATTTCCACTCCCTAGTCTACTTTTCCAACATAGGGTCTCCACTCCCTAGTTGATGGATTTTTTTAGACATAGGGTCTCCACTCCCTAGTCGCTTTTCCAACATAGGGTCTCTACTCCCTAGTTGATGTGTTTAGACATAAGGTCTCCACTCTCTAGTCGCTTTTCCAACATAGGGTCTCCACTCCCTAGTTGATATTTTTAGACATAGGGTCTCCACTACCCAGTCTACTTTTCCAACATAGGGTCTCCACTCCCTAGTTGATGACATAGGGTCTCCACTCCCTAGTTGCTTTTCCAACATAGGGTCTCCACTCCCTAGTTGATGTTTTTAGACATAGGGTCTCCACTCCCTAGTCTACTTTTCCAACATAGGGTCTCCACTCCCTAATTGATGATTTTTTTTAGACATAGGGTCTCCACTCCCAAGTCGCTTTTCTAACATAGGGTCTCTACTCCCTAGTTGATGTTTTAAGACATAGGGTCTCCATTCCCTAGTCTACTTTTCTAACATAGGGTCTCAACTCCCTAGTTGATGATTTTATTTCAGACATAGGGTCTCCACTCCCTAGTCTCTTTTCCAACATAGGGTCTCCACTCCCTAGTTGATGATATTTTAGGCATGGGGTCTCCACTCCCTAGTTGATTTTATTTTAGACATAGGAGGGTCTCCACTCCCTAGTCTACTTTTCCAACATAGGGTCTCCACTCCCTAGTTGATTTTATTTTAAACATAGGGTCTCCACTCCCTAGTCTCTTTTCCAACATAGGGTCTCTACTCCCTAGTTGATATTTTCCAACATAAGGTGCACCAATCTTGAGTTGAGTCATCATTTTGACAAAAAGGAACACCATCCAAAAAAAAAAAAATTCATTATCATGATCTTTTAAGGGTACACCATTCCCGACCTTTTATGGCTTTCAATAATGAAGTAGTATAGAGTTTTATTACAAATAACTCACGAAATTTTCCTAGTGAAAACTGGGGCAGAAAAATTTCGTTCATTTGTTTGTTTTGGTGCCTGAGCCGGTTATACCTCGAGGCACAGAGTTCGAGATGACGAAAAAGAAGTCTCAATCCAAAATAAATAAAAGAAAAGGAAAAGAAGTGAATCCAAAGTGCAGAAGTGGAGAAAAGATGTGGACTGCTCAAGACATGACTGAAGTCACAAGCTTTTCATGTCCCGTCTTGATCCGAAAAAGCCATAGAAGAATGAACTAGCACCTGCAGCTTGCTAGCATTAAAATTCAGATAAGAATCTGCATGAAGAGCTATTCAAGACTCAAGATCCAGTTTCAAAAGACTTATAAATAGGAATCTTGTAACTCTTAGTTGATAGGCTTGCTTAGTTTCTTTTTCATTTTGACTTTGGTGTAATAAAAAGCTCAGCAAGCAGCAACAACACCAATAGCAGTGAAATCACAGCTTTCTAGTAGTCCCGGCTACCTAAACTTCCAGAACTACACTGACCTGATTCCTTTATAGCCAAGGATATGTAGGCAACCTCCGAAGCAAGGTTCGGTCAAACTTTTTAAAAAAATGCTTCCAAAGGAGTATCAAACGGGGAAAAATTGTCCATGACTGCTTACTTTATCTTTGCTCGAAAACTTTTCATGTTCTCGAGCAAAGAGGGGCAGCCGTGAGTACCTAATTTTTGCCCCACATAGAAAATTACTCCTAAAAAATCCAAAATAATTTTAATCGCTTTTATAAAGTTTTAGGAATTTTTCTTTATTTGTTTTGCATTTATTCACGTTGTTCATGTATATTTGAAAATATTTTAAATCATAAAAAAATCATCAAAAATATTTTTTATCTTTCATTTAGTTTATTAGTTGCATTATTAAATGAAAATCACAAAAATACCACGGTTATTTCTAAGCTTGAAGATCGAACTAGGCCAATTTCAAACGGCCCAGTTTCCAAAACGACCCAAAATCTGCCCCGGCCCAATCTCCAAACCAGCCCAGTCCCCTAAAACGCTAAAACGTCGTCGTTTTCCCTCCACCCATTTCCCTAAAAATGCCAAAACTACACCCATCTTCAGGAGACAGATCCACCCCCTTCCCTTAAGAAACCCTAGCAGCTTTCTTCCTCTTTAAGAGCAGACCCCTCACACTCAAAGAACCCTAGCCGCCACCCATCTCTCATCTTCTCTCTCATGACCCCCCTCCCTCGATTCCCATCGAAAAACACACTTACCATCACACTCACACGGAGATGAAGGCTCACCTACTCACGATTTGAACACAAACGTCTGAAACAAAGCTGGAAAATTTGAATGAAGATCTTAAAATCATAAAGCTTGAAAAATAAAGGAAGAACAATAGAGTTTTTGGTACATTGCTTCGTACTTTGGATTCAAACAATTTAAAATCGAAGATGTGTTTGTTTGCTGCTAATTTCGAATTGATTCGCATGGGTTTCGAATTTTTCTTCCTCTGATTTAGGACTGCTATTTGCTGAACTTCATCTTCTGTTTAGACCTTATTTTGTTTTGATTGCTGTTTAGGTTTGTTCAGCTATCCCCCCTGTTGTTGGTTGAATCTTAAATAAAAATTCAATTTGTTTATGTGTTGATTCTGTTCCGCTTCATAGATTTGTCGCGTGTAATTGTTGATTTGTTTCGATTTACTTTCTCTGTTAAGTTCTGAAACCATTATGTTCTAAATCTGTTCTGGTTCTTAGATTCTTCATGTGTATCTGTTATTGTAATTTTTAACATTTGAGTTGATTAATTGGCTGGATAACAGAAGATCACTGGAAGCTTGTGAAGGCTAAAACTGGATATTGCTGTAAAGTGGTTATCACTGTAATGTCCGGATTTGATTACCTTTGTAACGGGTTATAAGTGTAAAAAGAAAGTCAGTGAGTATTGATTATGTGAGTTTGTTCAGAAATTGATCTCTTTTTTTTCATTTCCCATAATGATGCAACCGTACAACCGTTCAACAAAAAGTTTCAGTAATTAGAGTGCACATTCCATGCCCCAACATTTTTCCATACGCCAAAACCCTACAGCAAATCTCAAAGTAGTTTAGGAAAATAACTCATACATGCGTAGCTGCTTTAGGCGCGTTAATTAAAAAAATTATTGTGGCTATGGGTACGGTTCCCGTGACATGGTCACGATACGTAAATCCCATTTCGAGTGTGCGTTTCACGCGACTCGATAAAAACTTTAAATAATAATAAAAATAAACATGTTGTAAATCGCGGGTGCGTTTCACGTGACGCAATTCGCAATATGTACCAAAATAAAAGAGTGTGCGACATCGGAATTTGTTCAAAAAAGTTCCATAAAAATTAAAAGTGGTTAAAAAGTTAAAAATGCACAATAGGTTTCAAATATGTATTAAATCAGATAATTAGGCCAATTATTAATCATTGAGCGACCGTGCTAAGACTACGGAACTCGGGAGTGCCTCACACCTTCTCCCGGGTTAATAGAATTCCTTACCCGGTCTTTTGTGTTCGCAGACCATAAATAAGAGTCAATTTCCTCGATTTGGGATTTAAAATAAACCAGTGACTTGGGACACCATAAATTATTCCAAGTGGCAACTCTGAATTAAATAAATAATCCCATTTCGAATAATGTCACTTTAATTGGAAAAACTCCCTATCCCCTCGGGAAAAAGGAGATGTGACAATCAGAATTGGTCGCCACCGTGGCGTGGTCCTTATTAACCTCTAGAACAACCAGTACCATATTTGCACAAGTCATTTCATCAAGCTGACATGATGTGGGGGTCCGAAGAAGATGAAGTTTTAGCTGGCATACGAAATTTGTTTCTGGATAATGAAGACATGGATTGCAATGCGATAGTTAAGGAGGAGGAGGAGGAGGAAGGCCTTATTATTCAAACCGTGGAGAAGGGAGCTGTTCTCAAGAACTGGACTGTTGTACCATCAAAGGCCCGTCGAGTTCCTGGGTAGCCTGGCAATTAGCATCATTTATTTTTGAAAGCAATTTTATGAGCATCTAAGACATTTTTAGTATTTTATTTTAAGCATATTTTGTTTGAAATAATTGCTCGAATCTTCAAACTGCACTTGTTTGACATTTTAAATCTTTATCAATGGATTGTTATTTTTAGTATTTATTATTATCCTTTACATTTTCTCTCTCTACAACGTTATTATTACTTATCCTGATGAACCTGCGATTGTGACATGTAATGAGACAACACAACATAGGGATAGTGATTTAGAGGATCTGGAAGAGGATGTAATACCCGAGGAAATTGTCAGAGAAGTGAAAATTTTTGAAAACAAGCCTAAGTCCAATTTGGATGAGACTGAAACAGTTAATTCAGGAGACTCCAAAACAGTCAAGGAAACACGTGTAAGCATTCATCTATCGCCGTCAGAGAAGGAAGAATACATCCAGTTTTTGAAAGAGTATGAGAATATTTTTGCATGGTCCTACGATGATATGACCGGTTTGAGCACGTCCATAGTGGCTCATAAATTACCTACCGACCCTATGTGTCCACCGGTAAAGCAGAAATTCAGAAAGTTCAAGCCAGATATGAGTTTGAAAATGAAGGAGGAAGTCACCAAGCAGATCAAAGCCAAGGTTCTCAGAGTGGTTGAATATCCGACCTGGTTGGCTAACATTGTGCTGGTTCCAAAGAAAGATGGGAAGGTCAGAGTGTGTGTCGACTATCGGGAATTTAAACATAGCAAGTCCCAAAGATTTGCCACCTCCGAAGAACAAGAAAGATGTGATGAGTTTCTTAGGGCATCTCAATTACATCAGCCGTTTCATAGCACAATCAACTGTGATCTATGGACCGATTTTCAAAATGTTGAAGAAAGACGCTGGAACAAGTTGGACTGAAGAGTGCGAGAAAGCCTTTGACAAGATCAAGGAATATTTATCCAAACTACCTGTTCTGGTCCCATCGGAACCTGGGAGACCTCTGCTACTCTATTTCTCTGTACTAGATGGGGCTTTTGGTGGTGTTCTGGGACAACACGATGAGACAGGAAGAAAGAAGCAGGCCATATATTATCTGAGTAAAACATTCACACCCTATGAAGCACGGTACTCTTTGCTGGAGCGCACCTGCTGCCCTTTGACATGGATAGCTCAAAAGTTGAGGCACTACTTTTGTGCCTACACCACATATCTCATATCAAGGATGGATCAGCTAAAATACATCTTCCAGAAACCCATGCCTACAGGGGAGTTAGCAAAATGGCAGATACTACTGAGTGAGTTCGACATCATCTATGTAACTCAGAAGGCGGTCAAAGGGGAAGCATTGGCGGATCATCTGGCAGAAAATCCTGCAGATGGAGAATACGAACCACTGAAAACGTATTTTCCCGATGAAGAGGTATCATTTGTAGGAGAATATTTATAATATGTACAAGAGTTGATGAAGAGATTCACAAAAATAGAGTTCAAACATGTTTCGAGAATCCAGAATGAGTTCGCAGATGTATTGGCCACTTTATCTTCCATGATACAATACCCAGACAAGAATTTTATCGATCCTATCCCAGTAGGGATTCATAATCAGCTAGCTTATTGTGCTCATGTTGAAGAAGAAATGGATGGAAATCCACGGTTCCACGGCATCAAAGAATATTTGGCAAAAGGAGAGTACCCAGAGCACGCAAATCATACTCATAAATGCACACTCCGAAGATTATCCAACCACTTCTTCCAAAGAGAAGGAATTCTGTATAGAAGGACTCCAGATATGGGATTATTACGGTATGTCGACGCCAAGGAAGCATCCAAATTGCTCGAAGAGATACATGCCGGAACTTGCAGACCGCACATGAATGGCTTTGTCTTAGCTAAGAAGATATTAAGAGCATGATATTTTGGATGACTATGGAAACAGACTGCATCAGGTATGTCCAAAAATGTCATCAATGCCAAGTACATGCTGATATGATACGAGTGCCACCCAATGAACTCAATGCAACAAGTGCACCTTGGCCTTTCTCCGCTTGGGGGATGGATGTCATCGGTCCAATCGAACCCGCCACTTCAAATGGACACAGGTTCATTCTAGTGGCCATAGACTATTTCACAAAATGGGTTGAAGCTGCATCTTATAAGGTTGTAACTAAGAAGGTCGTCGCAGATTTCGTTAGGGATCGTATTGTTTGTCGGTTTGGGGTGCTGGAATCAATCATCACCGCCAACGCCGCCAACCTTAACAGTGATTTAATGAGATCCATGTGTGAAACCTTCATGATCAAGCATAAGAATTCCACAGCATACATTCCGCAAATGAATGGAGCTGTAGAAGCCGCCAATAAGAACATCAAGAAGATATTAAGTGTGACACCCCATATTTTCGTACGTTAAAGTTTCGTCGTAAGTTAATCAACTTAAGCTCGGGAATGGGATTATTTTGAGATTATAAGCCTTATGCTATTTCAAACAAGTGATGAACAAATTCGTGAAGGTGAGAGGGTAAGCAAATCGAAAAAAATAAATTTTCGTCGAAGTTTGTCATGTTGGGATAAAATACGGCTCGAGCTAAAGTACCTGGTATTTATGGACTAGTGTCGTACAAGGTACCACATGACCATGATAGTAAGGTGTATAAGGTATTTTAAAAGTGAGTAGTATTTTAAGTAATTTGACATAATCCTTAATTATGTAAATTATTGGATAATGGGAGAATTAACTAGTTAATTAATAATTAGTGGTTGATTAATTAATGTCTTTGGATAAGATTATTGATCCAAAACGTGGCAGCCACATGGAGATACATTTGATGACTCTTGCATTTGAGTGAAAAGGTGGCACATTTAATATGTGGCTTAGTCATTACATTAAAACCTAACATCTTTCTAATTCAAGAGAAAGGTTATCAAAGTAGCATTAGGCAACAAATATTTCACACCTACTCTTCTTCTCCAATTCCACAAAGTAAAACTAAAGTGAAAGAGAAAAAAAAGAGAAACCCCACTACTTCCACTTGTTCCGTTTTTGGCTCAATAGACCTTGCACTACTTGCAGCAACTACTACTTGATTATTTCATTCCCCATTTCCTAGTCCTTTTCTTTCTTGTAATTGTGATTTCATATAAGAAAGTTTGTGAGACTTTTTCTTGAAACAAATTTCATACAACAAATTCATACAAGAAAGATATCTCAACGTGATTTTTCTTGAAACAAAGTTCATACGAGACTTCTTAGCATAATAGTATCGGGATTTTGCGATTTTAAGGGAGTACGGTGTAAACCTTCTCAAGAATATCACATGGATGTTTCCCTACTTTAGGTATGTTAAGGCTATCCATTCTTTCTTTTTGGCATGATCTATACGACACAAACGAAATGAGCAAATGCACAACTTTCATAAATTACTCTATTCATAGAAATGCTAGAGATGTGTATATTCTTATTCTCCCATAAGTCTTATTTTTCTATCGTCTGTTCATGGGTCTCAGAAAATACGTAAGTTGATAACGTCTATTTCATGATATTGATCAGAGGCATAATGGTCTTATGACACTCCGAAAGATTTTATTGACGTACTTAATATGCATTGCATTCATTTACATTGACCCATGACCAGATGGCGTTATATACGCGTATATATGTATAATATATGTATATGGGATATGGAAAAAGGTTACGGCGTTATATACGCACCACTACCTGATCAGCTGGTATACGTTGATGAATTGCCCACAGTGGCAGAGATGATATTATGGGATGCCCTCAGAGGCTTGATGATGTTATGAACGTATATACCTATGCATGGTATGCCATTTATACATATATGTATGACATTATAAATATGAAGTGATTCACAGAGTTATTAAGATATACATGTCGAGTCTTTTACTCCATGTGTTCTCTCATGTCTATTGTTTACTTATTTGTATTCCTTACATACTCGGTACATTATTTGTACTGACGTCCCTTTTTCCTAGGGACGCTGCGTTTCATGTCCGCAGGCCCTGATAGACAGGTTGAGAGTCCTCCAAGTAGGCTATCAGCTCAGCAAAAGGTGTTGGTGCGCTCCATTTGCTCCGGAGTTACTTATGTGGTCAGTATGATTAGGACATATACTGATTAGTATGGCGGGGCCCTGTCCCGACCTTTATGACAATTATGTACTCTTAGAGGCTTGTAGACTTATGTCGTGTACGTGAAAGATTGTACGGCCTTGTCAGCCTATGTTTGAGTTTATAAATGATCATGTTGGTCTATTAGGCCCATATGTCACGTGTATATGATGATGTAATAAGAAAGATACATTACGTTGGTACTCGGTTGAGTAAGGTACCAGGTGCTCGTCGCGGCCCATTGGTTTGGGTCGTGATATTAAGGAAGATGGTAGATAATCACAAATAATGGCACGAGAAGCTACCATTTGCCCTACTTGGATATCGTACCACAGTTCGCACATCAACCGGGGTAATCCCCTAGTTGCTGGTCTACGGTACTGAAGCCGTTATTCCCGTCGAAGTAGAAATTCCTTCTTTGAGAATCATACAAGAGGCTGAACTCAGTGATACAGAATGGATATGAAATCGCTATGAACAATTGGATCTCATTGATGGGAAAAGAATGAATGCGGTATGCCACGGTCAACTCTACCGGAACAGAATGTCCAGAGCTTTCAACAAAAAGGGTCAGGCCTAGACAATTCACACCGGGGAAGTTGGTGCTAAAGCGGATCTTCCCTGATGAAGATGAAGCCAAAGGGAAATTTTCACCCAATTGGCAAGGGCCCTACATGGTTCAAAGAGTACTAACAGGAGGAGCACTCATACTTGCAGAAATGGACGGAGAAATTTGGCCAAAACCTATCAACTCAAATGCAGTCAAGAGATACTATGTTTAGACTGTTTACATTTCTTCATCTGATGCAACTAAACTATGCTTGACCTGATTCCCGTTTAAGAGGGGATACGTAGGCAGCCCTGTGGGTTCGGTCACATCTTAATAAAATCTTCATTTTTGCCATGGTCAGAAACTAGGACAGAATTTTGAAGAGGACCCTCAAAATTCTAAAGCTAGTCCAGCTAACTTTGTCATACGCAGAACAGTCAAAGGATTGTTTTAAACTGGGATAGAATTTTGAGGAGGACCCTCAAAATTCTAAAGCAAGGAGGTCGCAATGTCTCTAAGAAATGTCACAGTCATTGGCTCATCTAGATTACTTAATATTGCATACTACCATATTTCAAATAACTACACTCATCAAATGCACACATATTTTTCGAAAAAAAAAACTTTATTTCTATAACAGCCAGATGCTGCCCAGGGTAACTTAAACAGGATCTCAAGATATGAGTAAAATCAAAACAAGATGGTGAAATCACAGACCAACCTTCCCCCACAAAACTCAAAATCTTTATTTGGATGCACGCACAGTAAGATAACAATATCTGCAGACACATCAGGTCACTACCTTCGAGACATCAAATTATCTATCACAAGCATCTCCAGCTAAGAAATACTCTACTTTATCACTATCACTAATCGTTTTCTTGCATGAGGTTAAGCACTGCCTCCTTAACTGCATAAGGCTAAGCACTGCCTTTCTTTGTATGCGACTAAGAATTGTCTCCTATTTGCATGAGGCTAAGCACTGCCTCCCTAATTGCATAAGGCTAAACATTGCCTTTTCCGCATGAGACTAAGCATTGTCTCCTATTTGCATGAGGCTAAGCATTGCCTCCTTAACTGCATAAGGCTAAGTACTGCCTTTCTTTGCATGAGACTAAGTATCGACTCCTATTTGCATGAGGCCAAGCACTACCTCCTTAATTGCATAAGGCTAAGCACTGCCTTTCTTTGCATGAGACTAAGTATCGTCTCCTATTTGCATGAGGCCAAGCACTGACTCCTTAATTGCATAAGGCTAAGCACTGCCTTTCTTTGCATGAGACTAAGCATTGTCTCCTATTTGCATGAGGCTAAGCCCTGCCTCCCTATTTGCATGAGGCTAAGCTCGGCCTCCTTGATTGCATAAGGCTAAGCACTGCCTTTCCTGCATGAAGCTAAGAACAACTTCCCTTACTTGCATGAGACTAAGCATTGTCTCCTCTTCCTGCATGAGGCTAAGCATTGCCTCCCTAATTCCACAAGGCTAAGCACTACCTTTTCCTCATGATTAAATACTATCTCCATTACGCCATCTAAGACCTAGCATTATCCTCTACTCACCCAGGGCTAAGCATTGCCCTCATCTTACCTAAGACTAAGCCTTGTCTTGTCTCATCTTCGCATACGGCCAAACATCATATTTTGCATTTCATGGGCTGAAATATCGCCATTTTGTCCAAAGGCGTCATGGTCTGAAGGCATCATCCTCATAGCCGGAAGACACCATTCTATGGCCCGAGGATCTCTCAAAAGTGTACATCATTATTCAAAGGCGTCATGGTTCGAAGGCACCATTCTCATGGCCTGAGGATATCATTTCATGGCCTGCAAATCCCTTATCACATGATTCATGGCTCAGGACGTCATGGTCTAAGGACACCATCCTCACCGTCCAAAGACAACCCTCATGGTCCGAAGGGAATCTGCATCATATTTAAATTCTTGCAATAATCCATATATACTTTCATGCATCGTGTTTTAAGTTTTGCAGGTAATCCAGGAAGTAACCGTTCTCCTAACGGGAGCAATCTTCGCTTCGGTTTCCGTTCAATGTTCACATCCTGCAATTATTTCAAACGTAACCAACCACCATCAATTAACCATTTTTTAATCTATGATCGTTCAGATATTTACTTAGTGATCCATCCGTAACGTTTCAGATTCACATCGATGACTCCGCATAAATTCATCCGATACTGTCCTACCCCAAAAGAACCTCTTCCGAAGCATACGACCATTCATATAACAACTCCATCGAATCAGGTCACCGTTGGATCTAGAATTATACACAGCCTGATTCCCGTAACACCAGAGATATGTAGGCAACTCAAAAATCAGGGTTTAGCCTCCATTATTTCAAATCACCTCATTCGGTCAAAATCGGTCATCATTTTCTTTACCCGACAACTCTTTCATCATTCCCGGGTAAAGAGAGGCAGCTGTTGATACCCAATTTTGTTCTCATATATTTTTCAAACAATATATATACTTTCAAAATATTATTTTGTATTATTATTTAATTTACAAGATTTAAACAAGCACTTTTTATAATTTTCCAAAATTTTAGAGCTTTTAAATTAATTTTCTCACATTAATTTACATAAAAAATCAATAATTATCCTTTTAAATTATTTATGATGACTTAATCACTTAAAATTATTATTTTCATCCCTAATACATTTTTGAAATATTTTCACTTCATTTTTATATAATTAAAATTGTATTTTTAGGCTATTCGCATAAATTTGCAATAATAGCCTATATTTTGCATTCTTATTGCAATTGACATTTCATTTAGGGTCAAAATAATATTTTACATTTTTTATAGTCTTCTATTATTTCTTAAAGTATTAATTTGTATAAGTAGCATCTTTATATATTTATTATCTATTTTATTAAATTATTTCCCTTTTAATTTCTATTTAAAAGAGCTGACCCAATTTCTTTTAATTAATTTTCGAACCAAAAGGCCCAATACCATAACCCAATAACCACTAGCCCAACACCAGCAATCTACCACCCATACCCATTTAATTAATCCGCCCCAATCCCTCTTTAAAATCCTGGCCGTTGATCTCTAAGATCAACGTCCCACAATTAACCTACCCTTTTAAATTACCCAACCCCAAACCCTAATCCCATTTCCCTCTAACCCGTCGCCCTGAAACCCTCCCCCTTCTCTGATGAACCCTAACTGCCGCCTTCCTAAAACTCTCTGAATCCATCTCAAATATGAATTCTTTCCACGATCTGCTTATCTCTCCGAATCAAGTGTAATCATCCTCAACCTATAAGATTCAGAAGAAATTCCGTCTGTATACACTCTCAACAGGATCATGAGGGTTCGATTCACCGAGATTCTTGGCTAATGTTTTGACCATTTGCCAACTAGGGTTTGTTCGATTTTTATTTTTAACCTATTTCTACTCGGAATAGGCTATGCATGTGACTTTCCTTGTTCCTGCTTAAATTTGACTGATTTTCTTTCCCTATTTGTGTTTAATTAATTGTTTTCTATATTTGTTCTTCCAATTTCTGTCATTATATAAACCCCTCCCAAGTCCCCTTTAAGACAGACTTTGAAATCAATTTTCTTCACTAAAAATTGGGGTTTTGCTACTCTCTTGGTCTGTTTCTGTATTGGCCGGCTGAAAGCCAAGGCTATTAACACCTTGTTACTTAACATGTTCTTGGTGCGAGCATTGCCCTGAGTTCATCGAAGCTCTTGGGAACTTTGACGCATTGGGATTCTAGGTTTTCTGTGGAAGTTCATTCTTTACTGTTCTTCGCTTAACTGGTGAGTTACTAGATTTTGTAATTTCATTCCTATGTATCTATGATTTATATATTTCACTCCTGAAGTTCGTCAGTTTAATATATTTTTCTGTGCTGTTTTGTGTGTAATTCTGTTTGCTTTCTTCAAATTTTTTTAGGTCTCTTTAAGTTTTAGCTTCAAGCATGCCTAAACCTGGTTCTATTAAGTAGATATTTTCCAAATCTAACTAGTCCATGTGTTAAGTATTACTACTGTTTGGGACCTTTACACTTGTTAGCATCTCATGGAGTTTAATTTTGCCTTAGGCCATCAATATTGTTATTCGAATATGCTTTGCCTACATAATTTGTGCTCTCTTTCATTAGCTAGTCGATTGTGTTCAAAACCTGAGTATGTACACTCACTATATGGCACAAAATTGTTTCCTATCCTATTCTAAATTGTTTTGATGATATCCTGCCTATATAGCATGTTTGATCCTGTTAGTATGCCCTTTAGCAGGTTTACCCCCCCCCCCCCCCCCCCCCCGATTCACCAATAATTGTAATCTGCTTTTCTCATGTCTAAATGTTGTCCTATTGCCACATTAGCATGACTGTTTCATAACATCAGGACCTATACTTAGAATAATTTAGACCTCTTCCTTTATTATGAATTTGTGTATGCTAATGTCACCAATCTTGCAAACCTGTTCTGCTAATGTATGACCACTTATGCACTAGGTATTGAACTTATTCTTCTGAATCTTTGCTAAGTCTGTTCTAAAGCCCCCTAAGGCTTGTTTGATAATTTGTTCTATGTGCTCAACTTGACTATGATTGTATCCCTCAGCTTTGTCTCTCAACCTTGGTTTACTATCCTTAACTTATCATCTATGCTCTCTCTTGAGTTCTCTTTCTTAGCCGGCTGAAAGCCAAGTCTACCTAGGTTCTATTATTGGCCTCCCTAGTGTGAGCACTACTCGGGGTCCAATTGAGACCCTTGTGAACTCTAACACACCAGGGCTTGGTCCTTAGCCACTCCCCCAATCTCAAAATTGTTCCTATTCATCCTATTTCATCCTGTTATTTGTTGTGTACCTGAATTGACTGATTTAAATGGTGCAACATTGGGTGCTATGGTTGAATAAATTGACTTTGGGCTCCTTTATGGATTCTGGGGTTGTGTGTTGGATATGGCCCATATTAGAGGTCTGGGTACGCTGTGTGAGAGTTGTTGAAGGCCCAGACAATGCTGGGTATTTCATGTTGAGCCTACTGTGGGCCTATTGTCAATGTTGTGTAACATTTATATTTTTACTCATTATTGGGCATGTAATAACTTTTGTATAAACAATTGGGGTGTTAGTAAAAAGGGAAAATGGGTATAATTTAATATTTACATGCAAAATGGGTAGATAACATGCCTATAGGACTTGGTAATTTATTTGCTATATGTGTTGTTCGATTACATGAACACTGTAGAAATCACAACATTAGAAGAAGCGGACACACACACACACTGTCTGCTCGCAAACCCCAAATGTTGCAATTATATTTATTGTTATATGTTATTAGAGAACCTGCCTATAGGAATTAGTTTCTCATCGATGTTTCTATCAATCCTCATCGCCTACTAGAAATCATGCTTATAGGATTGCAATTATTCTACTTGGTGCTGCTCACCTAGAAATTATGCCTATAGGATTAAGATATGACGATAAAATAAGCTTTAAAGTGTTGTGCGTTAGAGATCCTGCCTATAGGAAATAATTGCTCGTTAATTAGTTAATACTAGACTACTCAAACACTGTTTCCTGAGCGTCACTGTTAGGAAAACCTGGATAATTCTGGGACTTTTCCCAACAGATTTTGTTATACTCGACTGCGTAGATCACCTAGGCATAACACATATAGGATTGGTAACTTAAAACCTTCAATAATTAGCTTGTAATACCTGGATAATTCTGTCTATAAGAAATGTCTAGCATATGAAATTGCCCGCATACTTTGACTTAAAATCGCCTAGATAGTATGTCTATAGGTTTAACATTCTGGATTCTGCAGCTTCCTAATTGACATCTGTGTTTGCGTGCATTCACTGCTTAAGTGTGGAGGTCAATGTGAGCCCTTAATTGCTTTTATGTGAAGTCTTTATATGTTTTGTTTGTTGCCTAGTTTTGCATTTTTGAGTAGCCTAGATAAGGTCTAGAATCATCCAAATAGAGGTCCAAAACATCCTGGACCATAGGTATGGGACGGGTAGTGCACGTATAGGGAACGACTTAGAATTGAATTAGATCACTCTTAGGTAAACAACTTTAACATAGTAATCGGGTAGCAGGAAATGATAGTCTGTGCCCGCTGGATAATATGAGTAACACCCTATCTCAAGGGAGTTATGAAATATTATTTATGTTGCACGGGGTGATCCTTTAGGCTAAAAACTTAGGACCCACTCCCCTTTCCTTTCTTTTCTATTAGAATAAAAAAATAGTTGTACCTCCCTATTCAAGATCTCTTTGTAATAAAATTCTTAGATTTTGTACTCTCTTTACTTACTTAATCACATAGACTAATCCATATAATTTAAGTTCGGCCAGGACCCACAGTTGTGGACCTCAAGGAGTGCCTAACACCTTCTCTTTGAGGTAACTTGAGCCCTTACCCGATCTTTGGTGGCGTTGACCAGTTAAACCAGAGTCATTTGCAAATAGGTGCCCTAACGCACCTTAAAAATCGTTAGGTGGCGACTCTCCTCTGTTAATACCTCCTTAAAAGAGTTGTCACATGTCAAAATCCGATTTCGTGAAAAAAAGGGGTGCGACATATAGTACACAATGTGACCTCTCATTGTGCTGACTGCACATTTTCTTGTGCAGCTGCACATTACGGGTTCTGCGACCGCGATCCAAATTGTGCGATCGCAGTTCAATAATGGCCGCACTTCAATAATGGTCGCACTACTAGGTTTCAGTAAATTGGCCATAACTTTCTCTACAAATATCCAAATGATTAATGGTATCCCTTTCGAGAAACTAGATTCAAAGGACTACAACGTTCGTTTTTGAATCATCTCTGAATTCCTTATAGATTAAAAGATATAAGCTTCTGAAGTCGGACCATCAAACTTGCAGAACCCCCTGAAGTGCGGCCGCGAGAAGAATTGTGCAGTCCACACTTTTCCTCGGCGGTCCGCACTTTTTCTTTTAAAAAATGTGCCCCCGCACTTCCAAAAGTTCTAGAACAAGATGAGAGTGCCGAAATGTCCGGACTCGCTCAAAACTCACCCCGAAACTCACCGAGCCACTCGGGATCCCGTTCAAATATACCAACAAGTCCCGTAACATAATACAGACATACTCATGGTTTCAAATCATGACTAACAATATCGAAATTACAATTCACACCTCGATTCAGACTTATGAGTTTATGAAATTTTCAATTTTATAACTCACGCTGAAACATGTCAATTCAATCCGGAATAATCTCAAATTTTGCAGGTAAGTCCCAAATGACCTAACAGAGCTATTCCAACTCTCGAAATTTGAATCTGAGTCTGATATCGATAAAGTCAAATTCACGGTCAAGTTTTGGAAATCTTTAGCCTTTAGATTTCTAGTTTCCATTAAATGGCAATAATTTGAGTTAGAGACCTCCGGATTCGATTCTGGGCATACGCCCAAGTCCCAAATTACGATACGGACCTACCAGAACTATCAAAATACTGATCCGGATTTATTTTCTTAAAACGTTGACCGAAGTCAACTCAGTTGAGTTTTAAAGCTCTATTTCACATTATAATCAATTTTTCACATAAAAACTTTCCGAAAAAATTTATGGACTGTGCATGCAAGTCGAGTAATACTGAAATGTGCTATTTGAGGTTTCAGAACAAAGAAATAATTATTAAATTTAAAGATGACCTATCGGGTCATCACATATATTGAGTTCAAAATGCAAATAACTCTTCATATTCTCTAGATATTTTATGGCAAGGAAGAGACTGATGGTTAAATAAAGAGGATAATTTGGTCATTTAATTTTAGGATATTTTAGTAAAATAACTTTACCTAAAAGTTTTCATGTTTATAATATAGTATGACGATATGTTATTTGTTCACTATTTTTTCTTGTTGTGTATAAGATCAGTCTGCTTATGATCTGTCATATCAAAGTCCTAATACTTTAGTTTCCAAGCAAATCACAGCATATTACATTACAAGATTTATGTAAAGTGAAGCTATAGCTTTGCACTATTTCATGTTAGTATGCTACTATTGCGATTCGCTCCCATAGAAACAAATACAATTTACTTTCATGATCGGAGTTTTGTTGCAGTTGCACCATTGTCTTCACTCTAGTTAGTTTGCTTCTTTTTATCCTTTCTTTGCCCTATTAATTTGTATAACTTTTCTTAAAGGAAAAAGCACTAAGTCATCAGGCATGCTGCATATGTATTTGGTTAAAGATGAACTATCATAAAGGTAGATAGCAGGTGAAAACAATCTCTTGTAATTACGAGTACTTTCCCTAGTTCTAATCTGGGTGATGTTCATAACATTACTATCTTAAAAAATTATCACATGAGAGGACATCACCTCTTTTTTCCACCAAAGTAAGCAAGCCTGCCGTGAAGTATTTCCTCTCACATTGAAACCACAATGTCACGACCCAAAATCCCACCACAGGCGTCGTGATAGCACTTAGTCTCTAAGACTAAGTAAGTCGATCATAATAACAATTCAAGTCTTTTTTATTTTTTATTTTTTTATTTTCATATATAAATAATTGAAACCAACGGAAAATATTCAAACAACCTCCCAAGACTGGTAATACTGAATCACGAACTCTAACTGAATACATGAAATGATCTCAAGGATCGAATATACAATACTATTCGAATAATAATTGACAGTACAATAAAACGGAAAGACTCTAAGGGACTGCGACGACCAAGCAGCTCTACCTTGAATCCTTGCGATCAACACACTAACTCTGCCCGAGTCCGATATCTCCGATACCTGGCTCTGCACAAATATTTGCAGAAGTGTAGTATGCGTACACCACAGTCGGTACCCGGTAAGTATCAAGACTAACCTCGGTGGAGTAGTGACGAGGTACAGTCAAGACACTCATTAATCAAATAACATGTGCAATATAGCAGTATATAATAGTACTAAAAAATAACTAGCAATGATAGCAACAAAAATCAACCAGTTATATAAACAGCAAGGCAACAAGAACACCATAATTATTGCTCAAATGAATAAGGAATACAAGTACAACCAATTAATCAAGTCCTTCAAATATAAATCTTTCAGATATAATTCTTTCGAATAAATACCTTCTGAATATACTTCTTTCAAATAAATATCTCTCGAATATAATTCTTTCAAATAAATATCTTTCGAATATACTTCTTTCCAATAAATGTCTTTCGAATATAAATTCTTTCAAATAAAAGTCACTGTGTGATACCTCATTTCATAATCATAAAATATGGGTCTCAGCCCACATTCATATTTTCGTAACACGAGTCTCAGCCTACTTTCATGTTTCTACAACACCTCGTGCCCATATTTCTATCAAAATCGCACGGACAACTCACGTGCCAATAATAAAAATTATCATATTTTCCCTGGTACCTCGTGCCCACATTTCATATCTGTTGCGGCGTACAACCCGATCCCATATAACATTAATCATACATGTTACGGTGTGCAACCCGATCCCATATAACATAATCTGCCCGGCGATAGCCACAAGTTCACAATTTTAACATAGATCAGACTATTATCAAGTTTATCGAAACAACAAGACAAGTTGCACAAGATATAAAATTAAACTCAAGAAAAATTACAACATCACATGAAAATTACCAATGCAATAACCCCACATCATCACATAAAATTTACCAACACAATAATCCCACATCATCACATATCCTCCCTGACAATAACCACCCTTATCGCTCCTATAATAGTCTTCCTTATCGCTCCATTTAATAGCATCCCTTATCACTTCGCCCAGACAATATCCCCACATATATAACAACAGTGAAATGCCACCCTTATCCCCGCATAATGTCAATAATAGAATGCCACCCTTATACATAACAGTAACCAAAGTCACACAACAATTCACACAGAATATTATCACAACAACATAACATCATCAACTCACATTTACAAATTGCCCGTAAGCCACAACCATTCCAAAGGTACAAGAAAGTCAATTAATTTCACAACAGATAGTCCACGGCTTAACACAATGTATATAAATCTCAAAAATAACCATAAGGATGGGAAAATAACTCATCATAGGACAACGCCTTCTTTAATCCAAATTTTAGATAAATATGTAAACGCCTCAATTTAAATCTATTTAATTAATTATTTGCAGATAAAAAATTCATAATGTGATTATTTTCAAGAAATATCAAATCAACAAACACACGAAATTCACATAAAAATTGAAGTGGCAATCACACCAAATTATCATATAAAATACAAACTCGACAAACAAGGAATGAGGCATGGCAAATCAAGGATTTACTAAGTTCCAACAATTTTCCAATTTTAATACATAAAGGCGTCTATGAATTTCAACCGATATAATTTGCACATATAAGCCCGAGTACGTACTCGTCACCTCACGTACATGGCTTTCAATTATACAATTTTCACATAAGACTCAATTCCTAAGGGGTAATCGCCCACTCAAGGTTAGGCAAGATACTTACCTCGACGAAACTAAACCGATACTTTAAATGATCTTTGCGAGTGAAGCCACCTTCGGACGGCTCAAATCTGAAATTCGCCCCTTCATAATACTACGATGGTCCACCATACTAAACAAATTTCAATCTATAACAATGCAACACAATTGCGCCAATATTAGCAAGATTTCTATAATTTAAGTCATTTACACATTTTATCAAACATTTAATGTGCATAATTTTCTACAATCTCCTTCAATGGAATTTTTTCACCTAACAATCACCTTTCACACAAATGATTGATCTCACAATCGTCTCTAGGTCATCCATAACTTCCCTTAGCATATGCATGCCCAACAATTCACTCCCAACCCATAAATCTTATCAATTAATTCATTTTACAATCTCTACAATACCAACACACCTAGGTTGGACACTTATCGATTCCAATCACCATCCCATAAGTCCTAACACATATTTAGTACATAAATAATTGCCATGAATTAGTTAGAGGTAGTAGACATACCTATTATAGACCAAATCTTGAAAGATAACTTTTGGGGTATTCTTGAGATTTTGAAGAAATCCTATGCAATACAATCAAAACCTTATTGTAAATAGTGATTGAGAAGTGAAATCATCATACAAACACACTTAAAAACTCACCTTAGGTGTGTATTGGAAGCCTTGGCCATATGGATGATGGAGAGAAAGTCCTAGTCTTGAAGAAATGACTTAGCCACTCTTTATGGCTTCTACATGCGCGGTTGTGCACCTGGGCAAGTGACCGCGCATCTGGTCGTGCACCTGAGGCAGAATACCCTCTAATACGCGCGATCGCACATCTAGGCGCGCATATGGCATAGGCCCGATAAAATGGCCATAACATTCTGTATAAATATCCAAATGATGAACGGTTTAATGAGTTAGAAACTAGACTCAAAGGGATTTAATTTGATAGGTATATCACCACCTAAGTCTTTATATTTTGGTAGTTGCATCCGTTTGAAGACGTACCTTGTGCGAATTTATTTGAAACTTTAGCCCATTGCATAGCTCTCAACTTATCTTATTTCTAGGGATCTCCTTAGATCCAAACAACTTCCAATACACCTCCTAAACTTTATATCATGATCATCCAAGTTGTTCCATTCCTTAACCTCTCATGAAAAGGCAAGACGACACTTAAGCGACTTGTGAGCGTGCTTATGGCCTCGGACTAATAAGAAATTCGAGGGGCCTCACATCCTCCAACAACACTAGAATAACGAATCGTGCATCGATTCAAGCCTAAGAAACTTATGAACTTACGAATTCCAAAACTAATGTTGATTCATACCAAACTAACTGCGATTGACTTCAAATTTTGCACAAAAGTCATAAATGACACCACAGACCTATTCTAATTTTCGGAACCAAAATTCCATTCCGAAGTAGTTTGCTTAAAAGTCAAATTTCGATCAACTCTTTTCATTTAAGCTTTAAAATTAAGAATTATTCTTTCAATTTAATTTTGAACCTTTTGAAAATCAAACTCGACCTTGTACGCAAGTCATAACACATATTACGAAACTGCTCGAGGCCTTAAGTCATTGAACGGGACGTAAATTTTCAGAACGACAAGTCGGGTCATTACACACAGATTGTTGTGAAATAGTGTCATACCTCAGAATTTGCTGGAGTGTGAAGGAATAAATGTTGTATTGCTTCCCTTTGAGGCGTTGTGCAACATCAACATCTCGAATACTCCTATTTGCTGCAAAATGTCATATAGAGTTAGCTTCATATTCTATACTCCTCTTTACTCATCTTATGTGTAGCTCTCCTCTTTACATATTTTAATCAGATCCCATGCAGATGAGTTGAGAACCATAGTAGATTCCATTAGCATCCAAATACCTTGTTTAATTGGATATCCAGGTACCTAATTATGAGTATATATCTTACCAACACTTCATCACCAACATGTTGTAGCAAAGCCTCTATGTCCCACCTACCATTTGCTACAAAGTCGGCCACTTTTTGATTGTTGTTTGTTATGCCCCTTCTTCACTCTCTAATTGTGTTCCTAGCTCGTCGTCACAAAACAAGAAGCTATTACTACTGACAGACATATTTCAGCCATTAAAATCACTATTTTCAACATGTGTTGAAGTACATGGGCCAAAAATATTTAAGTTGAAGTACCACTAAGATCTGATCATCAGTTTTCTTTGTACATTAGTACAAGGTTATGCTCTTCTTTCAACCAAATTATTGCACATAAAATGGAAAAGAAGATATTTTATTTGACATGTGTGTCCTACGTGTACAAATATAATTTTTTTAAAAGGATAGTGATAATATTAAAACGTGTGTGTAATGAGTAGTATAAAATGTAAGAAAAAAATTACAAGCTCAATTAAAGAATGGTTTTTTCTATTTTATGAGTTGATAATCAGACTTCAGTGATTATATGTCGTTTGAACCTGAAAAGTAAAATCAGTCAATTTAGTTAGTTATGCAGTATAGATAATAATCTAATTACTTGTGTGATTAGTTGCAAATATGTTATTTGCACGTACCATACCTAACACTTCCTTGTAGACAATGTTCTTGGTATATGTTCTACTTCGATGTATCAGTTGCTCTGTTAGGACGAGAAATTTTGTTGTGGATATTGATATCCCTTTTGAAAGTACAGCATATAGTTATCCATGCGAAAAAAATATGTTGGGAAAAATACAAGCCAACATTGGGAATGGTCTGGCCTTGTGCTTTAATTATTGTCATTGCAAAGCAAAGACGTACTAGAAATTGCTTCCGAATGAACTTGAAAGGATATCCTTTATTTTCAGAGGGTGAAAGCTGAATGCGTGGAATAAACACATGCTTTGTTGCACAATGGCCAATCATAATTTCTGCATATAAAACGTTGTTGTCAAAGCCTCTACATATCATTCTTGTTCTGTTACATAAGCCATTTGAAGGGTCTAGTTTCCTGACTAACCTACATAAGAAATTAAAAGTTAAAGGGAAAGTCATTTTTTATTGCATGTTTCAGGTGTGTATTCTTAAGGTAGTTCAAAGAGAAATAGTGGAGCAATAAAATATATTTATAAATCATGATGTATATGATAAAATACCTACGAAGGAGACCATTGAGTGTTAAAGTGTTTAGATATTCTTACTGATAATAATTATTGACGTCATCTTCTGTAGAGTCAAAACTAATAAATGTTTTGCTTTTACCTGGTAACATAGCTATCAACCTCTCATTTTGCTTATTAACATGCTCATTTCTGTTTGCTAAGATATCCCTCTCTGTTACATATTTTGCAGAGTTAACATTCTCTTATAGTGATGGGTATATTTTGTTTATTAAGCATTTTTTAGCAATACCATCACTATTATACTTGACAAACAAATGTTCTCGAAGAGGGATAAAATTGTCTTTTATTGTAGGTTCTTCTGTGTTGCCAACACAGAGTAAGAACTCACTAAATGTTGGATCAATTCCTGCTCTCATATTTATGGTAAATTTATTTTTTTCCATCAAAGGCCAGAGAAATAATTTTACCAAGCTTGCATTGATTATTTATTCTCTTGTACATTTTGGAACAACTGGTAATACCTGACGAAAATCTCTTCCAAAAATCATGACTTTTACACCAAAAGGTTTATCGATGTCTATTATATCTCTAAAGCTCCTATCGACTATTTCTATTATTTGCCGCTTCGCCATGGGCGCTTCATCCCATATTACTAATTTTGCTTTACGAATAAATTTGGCTGCACTACTTTGTTTGGATCATGTTTGTCACGTTGTTTCATTTGTTTGGAGAGGAATGTCAAACCTAGAGTGAGTTGTATGGCCTCCTAGTAAAATTAAAGCTGATATGCCATTGGTTGTTGTTGCTAAGGCTATTATACCTCTTGATCTAACATTTTCCAGCAATGCTCGATATAAGTATATTTTTCCAGTTCCCCGGGGTCCATCAACAGATAATAATCTATCTCTTCCACAATCGTCTGAATGCAAAATGGTTTTGAAAGTTTGCTCTTGTTCAGGATTTAATTTTGATTGTGCCTCTAAATCTTCTGTAGGTATTTGCACAGACATTTCTTTAACAACTTCTCTGCATTTCGATAGGATAACTTCAGGCAATTGGTGATCAATGCAAGGCAGATCATATTTGTTGATGCTCTTGACCATACTCTCCAAACAATAATTAACACTCTTAAGTGTACATTGTAATTGGGTTGTGGATGAGGTATCATGTATCATGCCAAAGTCTTTAGACATATCCTCAAAATACGTATCCCAGAGTTTTCTCACGTATGTGGGGTTACAGTGGACCAGAGTTGTTGCGAACAAACTTCAGAGAGCTGATGGCATTTTGAAAAGGCAGCTTCACGCAAACATTCTGATATGTTGTCATCTGATTCTAATAACCCTCTTTCTTTGGCTTCTTATTTAAATATGTCAAACTGTGTTCCATTGACATTGAATAAGTCCTTGAATGAAAATGGTCATCTAACATGGTTTAGTAATAACCGCTCATAATACCTTTCTCCCTCTCTAGGATAAGCTGCAATATTTAGTACTCCATATGTTAATAAATTTAATAAATGAAGAAGTTACATATATATTTAAAAATTAGTATTGTATGTCTCTCTACTCCTTCGGGTAGAGGTAAGGTACGCGTACACACTATCCTCCCCAAACCCCACTAGTAGAATTTTACTGGGTCGTTATTGTTGTTGTTGCCTTACCAGTTGCAATTCGATCAATTACAGATCTTGTTTTTCTTTTTGTCCAAAACTTACCCTGAGGATTCCAAACATAATGTTAAGGGAATTTTCTATAAAGGTATGTTTGTGCTTCGGTGTCGATGGAGCATGTCTTGAAATACTCGATAAGCATGGTTTTTCTGTTGTTGTCCTACGCCATGATACTTTGCAAATTACGATTCTTCCAATAAAACACTAGGGGTTGATCTAAAGTTAGAATTCATATTTATAATTTTGCATCAAAATATGCAGTAATTTTAAGTGTGTAACTTTAAAATTTGTGTACCTGAATGTTTGTCAAGGAGATGTAGTTGAAGGTTAATAACTGGAGGTTATATTTCACTTAGATTGAATTCATAAATTTTTCATAGTGCTTCTGGTGGTGAAACCCACCTCGCATCTTAAAAATTTTGGATCTCATCAATGATTTTTTCTCCATTATCAGACTCAATATAAACAGTACACCTATTATGGCATTTATATATATACTTGTAAAGGTACTTTATTACTTTACGTTCGAGCTGATCTAGACATTAATGTGACAATTGTATCTCGTAAGCATATAAGCATTATAGGGCACAACTCATTGGTTATTCATTTTCATTCCCCGAACGGTCTCAAACCTTCCATCATATCTTCTTTTGTAAATAGGATACCTATCATTTGCTTGCATTGCTTTGTTGATGAAAGAGAGAGGATAATGATACTTGCATTGGCCATCTTGCATGCATGAATTCGTTGGACGATGTTGTCCACATAAATCATGCATCATATGCTTGACTACTAATTCATGTAAGAACATATATTTTGATTTGTTTGGAAGTTCTGCAGATATAAACTTATCGTACTGATCTATTGTTTTTATCTTGTGGTATTCTTTCAGTATGAGAAAAAGGTGTATATGAGGTAGCCCTCTTTTTTGACATTCCACCACGAAGACATGAGCTGCAACAACTCCAAATATTTTTTTTTTTGAAAATTTGGTTTTTTAGGTCCTTCAATTTTGCTCTAAATACTCTAGTCATCAAGTCACGTTTATCTTGAGGAGTTTGATCTTTACCCAATTCTTGTTGGATCTCTACCCAATCAGGATTACATGTCATTGTTATGAATAGATCAGGTCTTCCAAAATGTTGAGCCAAATCCATTGCGTCTATATACCGCCTCTGCATATCTCGTGGACCTCTAATACAAGAAGCCGGAAGTAGTACTCTTTGGACAATTTTATCTCCTCTAGATTTTCCGGCCATAATACTATTAACTATACCTTGATAAATCTCTCTTCTACAATTGGATTGTTCTTTTCTGAAATATTCAAGCCTCGTTGTTTCTAATTGTATGTACATGTCAACCACAAATTGCTGCAATAATATTCCATAATATAGTAATATGGACCTTTCTGATTCCCGTACTTGAAACTTATAGCAGTAATATTCTCTGCAAGAAATATCATCTTTTGTTTAACGGTGCGCATCTACAAGTTATAATAAGTATGTTATATGTAAGCATATATAATTATAGTATATTTGCAATTGAGATGTGTTACCTTGGTCTTCGTTGGCAAATATTGAATTTGCTAATATAAAGTTGAAATATTACTGATCATAGTTGTGGCAGAGCCTATTATTGTGGGATGTTGTGGTTTTATTTGTTTCCTATTCCTTGATGCAACCCATCTTCTCCTCTTGAAAACAACATCGGATATTGCAGTGGATCATAACAACCATAATAGTTCTTGACGCGATGTTTTTTCCTAGAATATTCATGAACAATGATCTTCCGGTCGAAGGGTATATTTGGATTGTTAGCCATCTATCCAAATTGTTGCAACTTACTCTACTGAGGATGTGTTATACACTCGTTGATCTAGAGAGGCATTTGTAGCAATTCGAAGCTGCAAATTTTGAAATGTGGTATAGTCTTTTAGTTGGCGAAAGAATTGTGCATATGGATTTCCATCCATTGCCTGCCTTATTTTTTTCATGAGTCTGTCCGCTAGGTTGCCTTCTTTGATTTTTGATATCCTATTGCCCAACTCATTATTTGTATCAAAGAAGTATAATTGAAAGTAACAAAGATTATTATCACGCGGTACCAATGATGGTAGATCGTGATATACATGTCCTTATCAAGCGTAACACCGAAAGATATAAATGCGAAAATGCTATTGCATGCTCGAATATTTTTGTGAAACCCTGTAGCTTCTTCTGTGTCAGTCATGAACAATTCATATAGTTCCGCGGGAGCTTCAATTCTAGCCAATTTGATATATCCGTTTGCACAAAAAAATGTCGGAGGTTCATATTGAAATCGTTTAGCGTCACAGTATATGCATGCCGGGACCAATTCCAACTTATGAATATGTGATAATGATAAGTTGTAAGCAATATATCTTAAATAGATATATAGGAAGATACATCAAATGACTATTTTTAAAATAAAAATAAATATAAAAGATACCAATTATATGTATAAGTTGTGTATTTTATTTACCTCTAGCTTCGGACTTTTCGGATAAAGCTCTAAATAGCCAATTTACTTTAGGCTGCTTCTTCGGTTGTTCGATTTCTAGATCTGTGAGTTGTTGGGTTGATGCTACATATTTGTCAACCCTTCGCAACGCGCTACGTATTTTTTTTTTTTTAATCTATAATGATACAAATAGTTTAAATGTTTAGAACAAACACATTTTATTAATCACATACTGTACTTGAATTTTATTATAATAATCTAACTACATATTAACATATCGCCTCTAATCTAATGACTAATGTTGCTTCCAAATGTTTCTCGTGTGTATTCTCTCTTCAAAGTGGCGTCCACCCTTTTAACTTAGTCTTGCTTTTATACGCGTTGGGTAGGTCTAGGGCCGAAATAACCTTGTCCCGGGCAAAGTTGGACAAACTTCCGTCACCAGCATCCAGCCCAGGGCCCCACGCTGGCCCTGGCGCTGGGCTTCTTGATCATTCTGCCTGTGGCTCTGAAAATCCGGGGTTTCCTTTTTTCGTCCGTTTTGGCTCTAATCTCGCACATTTCACCCCCAATTGCTTCTGGATGATTCCTACACATAAAAACACCCCCAATTAATATAAATCAACACATTTTACATCCTAAATCTACTAAACACGAGTAAAACATGAGGCGATATACATATAAATATATATACTTTAAGCTAAATATCAACACCCCACACTTAGACTCTTGCTCGTCCTCGAGCAATAGGACTATCAAATATACCCCCAACTACGTACAAATCTCAACTATAGAGGAGCACTTCAACTTTTAACCATACACTCTACCCTTGACTATGATCACTACCGGCAATCAAGCTTGAACATGCAAAACTTTACATTCTTCCCGTTTTAAGCATGCCCAAGTATAACATTTCAATTCAATCAATTCAAACAACCTATCGGTAACCACCCAACCTCAAGAGTCGACTCGTTACCACTAAGCACCCTCAACTCGCGTACTCATCCAACAAGATACGTTTACAACACTACCAATCATTCATGAGATCATGTGCCCTCACCAACAAACAAAAGAGTGAATATAGACTAGTCCACACATTCAAGTATACTTTTGAATATAAATTAAGGACATCACACAATTGAACAAAATTCGCTCACTCTCACAAAGAATTCATATGCATCCCGTGGTCGTACCACAAGCTTACCCGTAGTGTACATCTCTACTAATCTAAGCTAGCCAAATCTAGGATCAATTAGGACTTTAAGATTGTTATAAAGGCGAAGGGGCGGATATGATACATTTAGGAATAGTGACTAACCCTCCTAGGCACTTTAATACACCACACTCACAAATCGAGCACATATTCTTCTCAACCAATTCACTTGCCATAAACCATATACAACATAGTCCCCTTTTTCATTAAGCACTTCTATACTCCCACTAGCACAAATTAGTAAAATTAGGAGGTGTGTGTTTTTCTACATACTTTGACTATCATTTTTTCTTGCAATTTTTCTTTTCCTTTATCTTTTTTTTTCTTTTTTCTTCTCTTGTACACGCTCCACACATTAAAGTTCATCGGCTAGTGACTTTTGATTTCAACTTTAGTGCACCAAAAGGCCCTTCCATGGTTCCACTCAAGCGCAACTCCCCAATCTCCCACCTTACTTCTTTTAGCGACTAAGTGCCTTAGGAGGTAAAGGTTCAACAATCTCAAATTAAGAACAAAATAGGGGTATGGCTTTTAATATGGTTGCCAAAAGAAAGGTCTATAGGCTCAAAGGGGCTAGCAACTGAAAATTTTATCTTCAAGTGACAAGCATATCAGTGCTCTAGCAATAAACGCCTATGTCATTTCCTAGATTAGTACAACTTAACAATTTCGCTTCGATTAACACACATGGCAAGTTCTAGACTACACAGGATAGCACAAAGAATTATAATTCCTCACACACACATTGCACATGAATCAATCAAGACGGTTTTGTTCAATTCTCAAGTCAAGCAAGTACCTATAATTGAGAAAATTAAGCAATAATGCACTATGTGGTATACAAGTCGAACAACTGAGGAAAAGCGTCACAAAATAGGCTATTTACTTTACTTTGACGATACAATTCAAACCATATGCACATGAAGATAGAATGTATGTCATAGCCTAATGTGCCAGCATCAACCACGTCAATGAATATCTCACAGCAACTCAGTTTCTTCCTAACCTACTCCTAAAATAATAAAGTACCCGGTTCGAGATACACCCTTGGAAAAGAATCGGTGCCCAAAGAAAAATCAAGGGATACTACCTAACTATCCTAAAAAAATGATATTTTTTCTCGGACTTTATCCCTCAAGAAAATTGTCCAAAAAATCCATCGTCAGAAAAAGTCCGAGCTTTTTCTGATTTTGTTTTTAAAATAAACTAGACTAAGTAAAACTAATAAAAGAAATAAATTGATACAAGTTATACAATTTACATCACATGTAGTATTTCTCCCACCCCACACTTAGCTTATGCATAGTCCCCGATGCATATAAAAATATAAAACAGAATAGGGTGACAAGAAAACTCCCTGTCAGTCGGAGTCCTCCTCCTCAGCATGCCCTCCATCCATAGTTTCGGGCACATCATCATCCGGTCCTAGAGGCACCAAAGCCATGGCCCCCGTTACATCATCACCAACCTCGCCCTCCGTGTCTGAGCCTTTGATAGTGTTTGCATCCTCCGACGAGTGAACGGGGCTGCCAAGCGCAATCCCTAACATTTCTTTGGAGGAACTAGATAAGTCATTGCATAAATGCATACGCTCTTCGTCTGAGACACCAACCCTGCTCATGATTAAATTCAAGGAGTTATAAAGATACCTGTTGAAGTTCTCGTCTCGTTCATTACGTGCAGCCTGAGTAAGCTTAGACGTAGGCTCTAATAAGGATGTGATATCCAACAGCCCTTTAGGTGCCTCCACTACCTCATCATACCCTAGGTACTCTAACACCTCTCGGGAGAGCATATATTGCGTAAGCAAGTTGTCGAAGAAGAACCTCCTAATATGTCGCCCAAATCGCGTGCGGGCTATTTCACCGAGCATGATCTCGCCCACATTAATTGGTCTGCCAGTCATCAAAAAGAATATGACACACACTCGAGCTCGAGTGCAGTTGATGTTGTGCTCCACAGGAATGAGTCTGGCTTGCACAAAATTCCGCCACTCTTTGGCGGTCTTGTTGAAAGTAGAGCGAACCATATGAAGATGAATATTACCTTGCTTTTTGGTCCACTTGGCATTTGAATCTACCCCACAAAGAGTGTGACTTATCGCCTTGTAGCTCGGGCTTTTGACAAATTTAGTTAGCCTCCTTGGGTCGGCATTCTCAACCCCCAAAAATGCATAAAAAGATCGCCTATCCAGAGGCACGTCTATTCCACGGACATGTTTGCATTCCAGTTGGCGTATAGTTCCCGCACCATGCTCAAATTCGCATGCCCGGGAAATTCTATAAGTTTGTCCATGTTCAGTGCACGCAATCGGCCAAGTACATGTGGGGAGTTTCTTTCTAAAGTTTTTACATTAATCCCCATTTCAGAAACGTACCACCCAGATGGCACGAAGCCCCTATGCCATGCAATAGCCTCATCAGTACTTAAATTCAAGCGAGGTCGTGGTCGCAATGGTACACGTTGTGATCCCTCAACAACTTGTTTTCCTTTAGCTTGCCTCGAGGATCTTTCTCCTTGCTTGCGCTTTTTGGGCGCGGGGGCTGTGGTGGAAGACTTTCCTATTCCTTTGCCTTTTCTTGCCATAGCAACATGCAACACAGATAAGCATGAATGTGAGAACATATCAACAAATCTGCCTAAGGTTGTCGCGCGCGTCAAAAATGACCCCACACTTAAATCCGAAGGCTCAATGTACAATACTTCACAATTTTGATCTAAAATGCACAAGTGTTGCATTCCAAGGCCATGGGTACTCATGACTTCCCTAGCCACACAATAGCTAAAAGGCACTAATCAATGACACACAAACAAGTAATTAATCATGGCTTAGTGAATTTACCTTAATACAAGCAAGTGGCATATGGTACTTTAATTTCCACAATTACTATAACTACATTAAATTAGCTAACTCTACAACACTATACAATATACATCATATAGGATACATGGTGTGGGCAACATGTGTGCATTGAAATCATGCTCCCAAGCATTAAAAATCATCCCCACACACCCCATACTTAGCCAAATATCATATACAAATACACTCGATTACTCAGACTTCACCGGTGCACCCAATATTCATTCAAACAGTCTAACAAACACCTTGTGGGCATGAAGTGTGTGCATTCTAGTTTAACAATGGTGGAATATTATGGCTCTCCCAAATTTCAACGAAGTAGAGAGAAATCTAGTTTACTACTCTGTATACAATACATCCACAACAAATTTCGGCCAATAACTGGACCACCCACCATAGAACATTTCTTAAGAAACAACTTAGGTACAAAATTTGGAGATTATGGCACTTGGGGGGGAAATGGGATGTTCGTGATCATCTACCTATTAAAATACAAAAAGAAGAAGAAGAAACCATACATGTAGGATTTAGGATGAGAACAAGAGAAGAACTCGAGAAATTTGTGAGATAAAAGAGTGAAGAAGCTCGGCTTTGGCTGTTGAACGTGAGAGAGAGAGAGAAAGAAAGATGGGGAGAAATTCGGGTGTCTAGGGAGGGGGGTTTATTTTTTAATTTGTGTTGTGTGTTGGTATGGGTATTTGAGTGGGTTGTAATGTGAGAGAATATGGGTAGATGGGTTGGTTTTAATGGGTATGGTTTAAATAAAATATATAATTAACAAAATAAAAATAAAAAAAAATTAAAAACTTACCTGGCCACCCCCCACCCCAGCGCCCCATGCTAGGCCTGACGCTGAGGGGCTTAAACATACTAGTTTGGGCGCTCCAGGCAGCGTGAGGCGATGACCTTTTCTTTTTTTAAACCAATTTGGACCATTTCTCGATTTGTGCATGTCATCCTTGTGTAGGGACCACGCTAATCTTCTATGTATCATTCCAATTTTATCGGATGTCCCCAAAGGGACTGGGGCGCTGACCTGGGCGCTGAACTTAGCAATTGTTTTTTTATAACCCCGAGCCTTTTATATATCTAATTTACATGACCCACACCATTCTACCTATAAATTCTATGTCTACAAAGAAAATGCGAACTCTAGTCTACTCTAAAAAAATATTAGAAAGCTAAGCTATGAAAACAATAAAAATTAGGTTGCCTCCCAACAAACGCCTGATTTAATGTTGCGGCACAACGCATAGTCTCGCTTACTCATCAACGAGTACAACCTTGGTCTTCTCACGATTAATTATTCCTCCCCAGTAGTGCTTGACTCTGTGTCCATTCACCAAAAAATTTCTTTCACCATTTAAAGCTCGCAGCTCAATTGCACCCTAAGGAGTGACTCTCACCACCTCAAATGGGCCTGACCATCTCGATTTTAACTTCCCAGGAAATATCCTTAGCATAGAATTGAACAATAATACTTGTTGTCCTGGCTCGAAGTGGCGTGTCTTGATATGCTTGCCATGCCATCTTTTTGTCTTTTCTTTGTAAAGCTTAGCATTTTTATAAGAGTGCAGCCTAAACTCATCTAACGCATGCAACTGCAAGAGTCTTTTCTCGCCCGCAGCTTCAAAGTCCATATTCAACTTCTTAACGGCCCAATACGCTTTGTGTTCAAGTTCAACATGCAAGTGAGATGCCTTCCCATAAACAAGTTTATACGGCGACGTCCCAATTGGCATTCTGTATGCAGTTCTATATGCCCACAAGGCATCATCTAACTTTGCATCCCAATCCTTCCTATTCACACTCACTGTCTTCTCTAAGATTTGCTTTATTTCTCTATTAGACACCTCAGCTTGTCCACTTGTTTGAGGATGATACGCCGTAGCAACTCTATGGCGGACTCCATATTTAGCCAGCAGGTTATTCAACAATCGATTGCAAAAATGTGTCCCTTCATCACTAATCAAGGCACGTGGAGTTCCAAACCTCGAAAATATGTTCTTTTTCACAAAACGCAGTTACCACCATAGCATCATTTGTTGGCAATGCGATCGCCTCTAACCATTTTGACACATAGTCAACTGCTAGCAGGATGTATTTGTTTTCCATGGACAATGAGAATGGTCCCATAAAATCTATCCCACACACATCAACAATTTTGACCTCCAGGATGTTATTTAAAGGCAGCTCATGCCTCTTTATGATTGTTCCGGTTCTTTGACACTGGTCACACTTCTTAACAAATGCATGGGCATCCTTGAATAATATTGACCAAAAGAAACCGAATTATAATACCTTTGTAGCTGTTCTATTGCCTCCATGATGGCCCTCATAGGGTGATGCATGACAATCATAAACCATTAATTCTAGGATTAGCCTCGATGTCACTTGGAAGAGCTCCAACTGGCCGAGTATTTTGGGCACTGGCAAGTTGTCCCATTTGGCGCTCCAAATTTCTCATTGCTGTGGCTTAGGACTGTTGGTAAGCCATCACTTTCTTTATCATCTCTATTATGTGGTCTTGCTGGTCAGCCATCAATTTCTTCATCATTTCCTCAAGGTGACTTGGAGAGTTTGCATGTTGTTCAGCCTGAGGTGGTCTATATTGTTATTGAGGTGCTTGTGGTCGGTATTGATTTTGAGCACCTTGGTTTTCACCCCTAGAGAAGTTTGGGTGGTTCCTCCAGTTGGGATTGTAAGTATTTTCATACTGATTTGTCTGGCCCCTATTTGTATTACCCACAAAACAGACAGACTCTGGATTAATTGGGCATAAGTAGCTCGTATGACCCTCTCCGCATACTTCACAAAACAATTGAACTTGTTGCACTGGCTGAGCTTGTTGCTTATTAATAACCAAGGTCATCTGATTGACTTGGTTGGTCAATGTGAAAATCTACGTTGATAATACCAAAATGACATCCAACTCGAGAACCCCTGCAGATATTTGCACTGTATGTCTGCCCATCTCTCCTTCCCAATCAGGATTACTTTTGGAGAATTTGTTCAATAACGCATATATCTCATCAAAGATTTTATCCAATACTTGACCTCCAGCTGCAGCATCTACCACAATCTTTGTCTCAGGGTGTAGCCTTTCTATGAAAGTGTGAGCTAACACTTCGTTTGTCTGATTGTGATGAGGACAGTCTCTGAGCAGCCCCTTGAACCTCTCCCAAGCTGAGTATAAAGATTCCCTCGCTTTCTATTTGAAGGCGACTATCTCACTTCTGATCTTTGCAGTTTTGCCTGAAGGGAAGAACCTTGCCAGGAATTTCCTCGCCAGATCATTCCATGATGTAATAAAATTAGCTGGTTCTACCTTCAGCCATCGCTTTGCTTCACCCAACAGAGAGAACGGAAAAAGTGTGACCCTCACATAGTCTGGAGTAACCCCATTAGTAATGTAAGTATCACTAATCTCCAAGAAATTCAGGATATGCTATTTTGGATCCTCGTGTGGAAGACCCATAAACTGCCCGTTCGCATGAAGTAGCTGGATCATGCTCTATTTCAGCTCAAAGTGCCCAGTGATTCTGGGCTTCACAATGTTGGAGGTGACATTAGCAATGATGGGCATCGCTACCTCCTGAACAACCATATGTTGCTCCTCTGTCATGTTCACAGGAAATTGAACAAGTACCTGAAGATTATTTGTATCCCTTGCTTCCCTCAACCTCCTATGAAATATTCTCTCAGGTTCGGGGTCAAAGCCTTGAAGTTTGTCCTGGCTTCTGGCCCTTCGCATTCAATTAAAGTTCCTAAGAGCAGAGCAACAATAAAGTAACATTAGGCGTGACGAAATAAACAATTATAGCAAGAACTAGAAAGTAGTCAATATTCAAGTTCCCGGCAACGGCGCCAAAAACTTGTTGCTCCCAAATGTTTCTCGTGTGTATTCTCTCTTCAAAGTGGCGCTCCCCATCTAAAAATAAGTTTGGTCTTGCTTTTATACGCGTTGAGCAGGTCTAGGGTCGAAATAACCTTGTCCCGGGCAAAGTTGGACAAACTTCCGTCGCCAGCGTCTAACCCAGCGCCCCCTGCTGGCCCTAGCGCTGGGCTTCTTGATTATTCTGCCTGTGGCGCTAAAAATCCGGGGCTTCCTTTTTTCGTCTGTTTTGGCTCTAATCTCGCACCTTTCGCCCCCAATTGCTTCCGGATGATTCCTACACATAAAAACACTCCCAATTAATATAAATCAACATATTTTACATCCGAAATCCACGAAATACAAGTAAAACATGAGGCGATATACATATAAATATATATACTTTAAGCTAAATATCAACTAAGTAATATTATGTAGGAGGATCTCTCATGATTTGTTCAGTCATAGCATCGAAGCGAATTAAAAGGATTTGTGGAAAGATATCCCCACCTCTTGTAATGGTTGCCTTAACATTATAAAGTTCATTTCAACATAATTATATCTACAACCTATAACTGAAGCAAACACCATGGCAATCAATGAATATATGCACATATAAAAAGAAATAAACATCAAGCATGAAGAAAATAACCTTTGCTACAGAGTAAATTCATTCACAAAAGAAAGACTAAGAAAAACAGAAAAAATAAAGGAAATCCCAAGCTTATAAGACCTAAGATTCTTGGTGATGGAAGATCCAAAAGATAGTATCAACCTTTCTATCGAAAATGCTTTCTCTGTTTTGCACTATTTATACTGTTCAAGTGTTTGATGAATACTTTGCATGGCCTTTTATCTCTTAAATTCATATTGAGGTTAGGAAGATAGAAAGAATGGCCATTGAGTTCTCTAAACATCGGTAAATGAATTAACCGTCTCTATTCTCATTCTTGATGACTACAAACTCTTGATATTTGTTGGAGTATTTATTAGAATGTAAGTTTACATTTTTATAAAAAAAAATTATATAGGAGTTGTGTTTGATTGAAGGATAAAACTGTCACTCATTTAAGTGTCCTAGATACAGCAAATTAAAAACGACTAAGTAACTTATATCTTTCTTCATATGATATAATGAATTCTACGTAAATTTTCTTATTCCTTATGTAAGTAAAGCATTTTATAACAGATTAATTACCTGGTGACCAAGTTTCCGTTAGGAGCATAATATATATGTAAATCAATATTAAAAGAGGCTAATTGATATGATAAGATAATAGCGAGACAAGATCACAAGACATGTGACTATCGACGGAAAAAATGTAACTCAAAGCATATGAGGCGTTACATGTATAGCTTATGTAATGTTTGTTGGACGTTTGACCTGTTGATCAGCTTTACGGACAGAAGCAATGACTTTGCCTTAACACATGTAATAGTATTTATGTAAAATAATAATATTACATTGTTGATCAGCGTTAGGTACTCACCATATTAGACGTACCTCGAAGTTGCTCTTCCTGTTTGTCTTGGTTTCCAGCAGTCAAATTTAATGTTGATGATGACACATTTGTAGTCATCTTCCAAAGAGCGTATGCAAATTTTCCTCAATCTATGGAGAGAAAGTTAAGTAATTAATTTGGAAATAATTGGAGATTTTTAAAGTGAACAAAATTATTAGTAATTATTTTTGTGTGTAGCTTATTTTGCCCTTTTTGTGGCCTGAGTAATATCCTGTTTGACATAGTGGAACAATTGATAACAGTTATATATATTTCAAGTGATGAAACAACAAAACTTTAGACCAATACATTGATTTGTTCGAGATATTTAAAGTGATTGCTTATCCACGAGCGTTAAACCAATACTTTAAACACCTTGAAGAGTTTGTGACAACATGAAATTTATTAAGTTAGTGTCCAAAGGATGACAAAATACATGACTGAAGATCCGACAGAAAGAATGGACCTCGTCGAATGACTAAAACTTTAATTACCCATTCTGTAGCATATTTCTTCAACTTGCTAATAGGTATGCACATTTTTCCTAACTCTTCTTTGTTTGCCATCGTAAGTTATCCTGTAGTAGCTAGGAGAATAGATGCAAACACAATATATAGTTGTAATATAGAGACGTATTTTACCTATTTAATATATATCCTTTAGAAGTTGAAGCACCAAATGCAATATATATATATAGTTGCAAGACAAGAGTAAAGTTGAAATAAGCTACTGATTCTTGAAGTTTAATTGGAAAATCAAGCAATGTCAGCTGGCAACATATATGAATATTTTAATAAAGTTTAAAGGTAATGACAAGAGTGTAAAATTATTACCAATTTTGTGATGCGACAACCAAAAAACCTGTAAAGAAAAATGTACGAGAAAGAATATAAGGATAATGGGACAACGACACCTTATTGTGCACTTATATAGAGTCCTGGGAAGAATCTGAAAAGGCATGTAGAAGGAGTTATTATGGAAGATGAAAGAAACAAAATATAAAGAGTGAAAGAACTGCAAATAATAAGTTAAGGAATGATTTTAGTGACTTTATTAGGGGAAGAAACGGAATAAAGCAGCCATCAAACCATCAATGCCCCATAAACAAATACAAATTTTAGGGAGTTTTTGAAGGAGAACGTGGGAGGGGGAGGGAACCATAACATTAATTTAATGGAGATATTGAAGAAGAAGGTGGCTTTAAAGGGGGGAGAAAAGCAAAAATCCATAAAATTATTTTTTTGGGAGCAACTGAAGGATATATTGAATAAGAATGGGCTCAAACCTAATTGTACTTTTGAATTGACTTAGTAACGCAGCTTCCTGCTTTTCCTACTTTTAGTATTTTAGTATTTAGCATTAGTATTTACTATAATAGTATGAATTAGGTGATAAAGACTTTTAGCTTTCAAACTAATTAATTGACAAAATATCTTAAAGGGGTACGTTACCCAAACTTTCTAATGGACTTTGATTATATATGAACGGTCATGTTTCATCCTTTTAAATTAGGTCATGTAATTATGAATGGTCATGTAACTATGTAAGTATAATACTACTATTTCATATTTATTACATTAGATGTTTAATATTTTATTATATTTTACTTAAAAATAAATTATAATCATACATACATACATACATATATATATATATATATATATATATATATATATATATATATATATATATATATATATATATATATATGAGTTTTGCTAACATACTACATAGTTGTAGTAGGTTAGCAATGTATACATATTTGATTTGCCTTAAATGCCCCTGACAATACATTAAACAAGCATAAGGATAGGGGCTTTTTTGCCTTTTACATCAAATCTTAAACCTAGATCTCTTCTCCCCCTATTGTTCTTTTTACATCTCGCCATCGTTCATGGAGAAAGCAGAAAAGAGAAAACATTGTTGTGGCTACTCAAAGAAATAAACCAAACAGCTCTTCTAAATCATTGAACAAGAAAGAGACTCGTCTCCAATTTCAATCTCTTATCAGTTCGACAGTTCCACTCCACAAGCTTTGCTCCTCCTCTACTTCTTCAAAATGTCAAAAATATTGTTCGAAAACCCCCAGTATTAGCTTTGAAATATGATTTGAATACCTCAAAACCCAATAACAATTCCTCCAACAACAATTTCACGGAGGTCGGCAGTAAAACTAGTGTTGCATCTTCTAATTTCAGATCTGCGCACACAGTAAATGAACCTAGGAAAAGAGCAGGAAAGAACAATAAAAAGATATTCCCGTCAGCCAAATGGTTCTAAAATGAAAAAGTATTGTTTGTCTTTAATTAATTTTCCAATTCCATGTTTGTTGTCTGTGGGTAGTCACCATTGACGAGGCGGACATAGAAAAGAGAAAGATGAACAGGACAACCATGTGATAATTTTGACAAAGACAGTAAAGCCTCTCTTATTAATCTGTTGTTAGTGTGCTAATAAGGGCATTTAAGGCAAATCAAAATGCATATAATGTGTGCACATATAACTCTAAGTTCAGGACTACATGTCCTTAACTTTTGAACTTGTAACTCGAAGTTCAGGACTAACTATCCTTAATTTCTGTGCTTATAACTTTAAGTTAAGGACTACATGTCCTTAATTTCTGTGCTTGTAACTCTAAGTTAAGGACTAAGTGTCCTTAATTTTTGAACTTCCAACTCTATGTTCAGGACCAAGTGTCCTTAATTTATGAGCTTGTTACTATAAGTTCAGGACTAGCTGTTGTCCTTAATTTATGAGCTTATAAGTCTAAGTTAAGGACTACATGTCCTAAACTATTCCGATAACCATGGACATAGTTTCTTTCATTTATTTATTTTCTCATCCTGAAAAATGAATCTTATAGAAGTACTTTCCCCAAATGAAACCGACTGTTAATAAACATTTGTGCCAAGCTCAAGAAAAAGATAAAAGAATCATATTGAATATAGACTAGTCTGGAACATGAATCATTTTAACATTAGAACTTCCAACTGAATCCACTTGAGAATGAGAAGAAATGCAGTCGTCGGTATAAACACTGTATTTCCGTTTGGAAAGGAAAAGAGATAAAAGAAAGGGTAACACCGTCTTTTCATATTAATTTTAATAGACTAGTGGCTACTTTTGCTCAGCATTAAAAATGCTGGATAAAAAGTAAATACCACTTTAAAAAGTAGCTACCCTGCGTAATTTTTACGAAAAAAGAAGTAGCTTCTAAGAAAGCGAATTCCCAACATTTGGCCCAGTAGGGATTACAAACTTGGAAAAACTATACAGTATAGCAGCTATGTCACGACCCAATTTCTCCTTCCGTGTGACGTCGTGATGGCACCTAGTCTCTACAACTAGGTAATCCTAACATTTTTTTTTTTGCGGAAATAATGAAATAAAAATAAAAATTTAACCAACTATTCAAAAATACACAACAATCCCAAAATCCGGAACATCGTGAATTACAAACTACAGGAGGAAAAGTCTAGTGTCTCTATACATCATAGTCTATCAAAAGAAAATACAGAAGATAATAGACATGAGGAAGAATAGAAAGGGAAATCCAAGGTCTGCGGACGCGGTAGATATACCTTGAAGTCTCCAAAGCTGTCCCGGCTCACTAATAGTGCGGCTGATAAGGAGCACCTAGATCTGCATACGAAAAATATGTGCAGAAGAGTAGCATGAGTACACCACAATCGGTACCCATTAAGTGCCAAGCCTAATCTCGGTAAAGTAGTGACGAGGTCAGGTCCGGACCCTACTGGAATATGATAATAAAGCAACACAAGAATGAAATTTCGCAGTAAAATGAAGACTGAAATTTAACAAGAAAGAATTCATAGAAGGTAATAGCTCAATACACAGAAATACAACAGGGGATCTCCCGAGATACCGTCTCGTAGTCCCAAAGTAAGTATGCAGTACAGGTGGATCTCCCGGAATACCGTCCGTAGTCCCAAAGTAAATATGCAGTACAGGGGATCTCCCGGAATACTGTTCCGTAGACCCAAAGTAAATATGCAGTACAAGGGGATCTCCCGGAATACCGTTCCGTAGTCCCAAAGTAAATATGCAGTGCAGGGGGATCTCCCGGAATACCGTTCCGCAGTCCCAAAGTAAATATGCAGTACATGAGGATCTCCCAGAATACCGTTCTGTAGTCTCAAAGTAAATATGCAGCGCAAACAATAGAAATACAACAACATCACGAAATCTTACGATTTAGACTAAGTACTAGTCAAGGATGAAGCAGGAAATTCACTAAGCATGCTGCACAGAGTTTAGATAAGCAGTTAAGACACGTAGACATGCTGTATTAGACTAAACATAATAGCTACACATATTGGAATAACTCAATTAAGAATGAAAATCGATTAATACTCATTAAAATGGTATAACTAAAAAAAAGGAAAACAAGTTGCTGCTCAGTAAGAAAATCGGGTTTTTTCACAACTAGCCCGTATACGTACTCGTCACCTTATGTACACGGTGCTCACATATCACAATAGTTCCAAATCTTAGGGAGATTTCTCTCGCACAAAGTTAGGCAAGCCACTTACCTTGAACCAAGCTCAATCAATCGGTAAGAATGCCTTTCCCATGAATATCCGGCTCCGAATGGCTCAAATCTAGTCAAAAGCAATTACATATCATAAATACAACCATAATAGACTCATCTAATTAATTAAATCAATACTTTAACAAAAATTCCGAAATTCGCCCTAAAAAGTCGATTCATCCCCACGTCTTAGAATCAGGCAAAAGTCACAAAATCTGAAAGCTCATTCACTCGCGAGTCTAACCATATCAAATTTACTAAAATCCGACAGGAAATGGTCCTTCAAATCCTCAAATCAAACTTTTCAAATCCCTAGTCTCAAACTCCCAAATTCCACCTTAAATACACACTAACTAGGTGAAAAAATAAATGAGGAAGCAAGATTATTGATCAACAATAAGCACAAGGGACTTACCTCAAGAAACCACTCAGAAATGCTCTCAAGAAATCGCCAAACCCGAGCTCAAAATGTTAAAAATGAGCAAATATCGCGAACCCTTGCATTTAAGTGTTCTGTCCAGAAATCTCGCACCTGCGGCCCATAGTCGCACCTGCGATGCCGCACCTGTGGAATTTTCATCGCAGGTGCGGAAATGACTTAAAGGGATTGGGTCCGCATCTACGAGCAATGGGCCGCACCTGCGCGCCCGCTCCTGCGAAATTTTCCGCTTCTGCGATCCCTCACGCCCTGGCCCCTTCCGCTTCTGCGCTCCATCTTCCGCATCTGCGGATGCGTAGATGCGGTTATACCTCTGCACCTGCGACCTCTGGCCTATTCCTTCCAAACCGCACCTGCGTCCATTGGCTTGCTTCTGCGGGCTCGCACCTGCGGTCAATGTTGCGCATGTGCGATTACACCAGGTGCAGCAGCTTCAGCTATTCTTCCAAAACCAAATTTGATCCGTTAACCATCTGAAACACACCCAAGGCCCCCGGTACCTCAACCCAATACACCAACAAGTCCTAAAACATCATGCAAACTTAGTCAAGCCGTCAAATCACATCAAACAACGCTAAAATCACAAATCACCCTCTGATTCAAACTTAATGAACTTGAAACTATAAACTTCTACAACCGATGCCGAAACTTATCAAATCACGTCCGATTGACCTCAAATTTTGCACATAAGTCATAATTAACATTACAGACCTACTCTAACTTCCGGAATTGGAATCTGACCCCGATATCAAAATTTTCACTACTGGTCCAAATCTCCAAAAATTCGACTTTCGCCATTTCGAGCCTAAATAAGCTACGGACCTCCAAAACACAATCCGGACACGCTCCTAAGTCCAAAATCATCCAACGGAGCTAACGGAACCGACGGAACTCCATTCCGAAGTCGTCTTCATACAGTTCTAACTACGGTCCAAATCCTAAGGCTTAAACCTCCATTTAGGGACTAAGTATCCCAATATACTCCAACAATCAAAACGAAACCTCCCGGAAAGTCACAATAGCAGAAATAGATATGGTAGAAGCAGTAAATAGGATATCAGGGCTATTACTCTCAAAACGCCCGGCCGGGTCATTACATCCTCCCCCTCTTAAAACAATCGTTTGTCCTCGAACGAGCATAGAGACATACCTGAAGTGGTGAAAAGATGAGGATCACGACTGCGCATATCCTGCTCGGTCTTCCAAGTCGCCCCCTCGACCGACTGTACCCTCCAGTGAACCTTCACGGAAGCAATGTTCTTTGACCTAAGCTTTCTAACCTGCCTGTCTAAAATAGCCATTGGCTCTTCAACATAAGATAGATCCTTGTCTAATTGGACTGAGCTGAAATCCAATACGTGAGACGGGTCACCGCGATACATCCGGAGCATCGAAACATGAAATACCAGATGAAATCCTGCTAGGCTGGGAGGTAAGGCAAGGTCATAAGCAACCTCCCTAACACGCTGCAACACCTCAAAAGGATCAATGAACCTTGGGCTCAGCTTGCCCTTCTTTCCGAATCTCATAACGCCTTTCATAGGCGAAACCCGGAGCAAGACCCGCTCTCCAACCATGAATGCAACATCGCGAACCTTTCGGTCCACATAACTCTTCTGTCTGGACTGGGCTGTGCGAAGTCTATCCTGAATCACCTTAACCTTTTTCAAGGCATCCTCAACCAAGTCCGTATCCAATAATCTGGCCTCGCCCGGCTCGAACCAACCCACTGGGAACCGACACCGCCTACCATACAAAGCCTCATATGGTGCCATCTGAATGCTGGACTGATAACTGTTGTTGTAGGCAAACTCCGCAAGTGGCAAGAACTGGTCCCAAGCACCCCCAAAATCTATCACACAAGCACGGAGCATATCCTCCAGTATCTGAAAAGTGTGCTCGGACTGTCCGTCCGTCCGAGGGTGAAATGTTGTGCTCAACTCAACCTGAGTACCCAACTCATATTGTACAGCTCTCTAGAACTGTGATGTAAACTGCGTACCCCTGTCAGAGATAATAGATACCGGTACGTCATGAAGCCTGACGATCTCACGAATGTAGATTCGAGCTAAGCTGCTCAGAAGAATAGGTAGTCGTCACAGGAATGAAATGAGACGACTTGGTCAGCCTATCCACAATCACCCAAACTGCATCAAACCTCCGCTGAGTCCGTGGGAGTCCAACAATGAAATCCATAGTGATCCGCTCCTATTTCCATTTCGGAATCTCCAATTTCTGAAGCAACCCACTTGGTCGATGATGCTCATACTTCACCTGCTGGAAATTTAGGCACCGAGCCACATATTCCACTATGTCCTTCTTCATTCTCCTCCACCAGTAATGCTGCCTCAAGTCCCGATACATCTTCGCAGTGCCCGGATGAATAGAGTACCGCGAACTGTGAGCCTCCTGAAGAATCAACTCATGCAAACCATCTACATTGGGCACACATAGCCTGCCCTGCATCCTCAATGCACCATCATCTCCAATAGTGACTTCCTTATCATTACCATGTTGGACTGTGTCCTTAAGGACAAGCAGATGGGGGTCATCATACTGACGCTCCCTGATACGATCATAAAAGAGAAGACCGAGAGACCACACAAGCCAATACTTGACTCGGCTCAGAGATATCTAATATCACAAATTGGCTGGCTAAGGCCTGAACATCCAACGCCATGGGCCTCTCTGTTGCTGGTAGATATGCTAAGCTCCCCAAACTCTCTACCCGACGACTCAAAGCATCGGCCACCATATTGGCCTTCCCAGGGTGGTACAAAATGGTGATATCATAATCCTTAAGCAGCTCCAACCACCTCCTCTGATGCAAATTAAGATCCTTCTGCTTGAACAGATGCTGCAAACTCCGGTGATAGGTGTAAATCTCACAAGGAACACCATACAAATAATGCCGCCAAATCTTCAAGGCATGAACAATAGCTGCTAACTCAAGATCGTGGACATGATAGTTCTTTTCATGCACCTTCAGTTGTCTGGACGCGTAGGCAATCACCCTACCGTCCTGCATCAACACTGCACCGAGACCAATCCGCGAGGCATCATAATATACAGTATAAGACCCCGAACATGTAGGCAATACCAATACTGGGGCTGTAGTCAAAGCTATCTTGAGCTTCTGAAAGCTCTCCTCACATTCCTCTGTCCACCTGAACGGAGCACCCTTCTGGGTTAGCCTGGTCATAGGTGCTGAAATAGATGAGAAACCCTCTACAAATCGATGGCAATACCCCGCCAAACCAAGAAAACTCCGGATCTTTGTAGCTGAGGACGGTCTGGGCCAACTTTGCATTGCTTCAATCTTCTTCGGATCCACCTGGATCCCCTCACTTGATACTATATGACCCAAGAATGCCACTGAGTCTAGCCAAAACTCACACTTTGAAAAATTTGCATATAACTTCTTTTCTCTTAAGGTCTGAAGCGCAGTCCTCAGGTGCTGCTCATGATCCTCCCGACTCCGGTACCAGAATGTCGTCAATAAACACAATGACGAATGAGTCAAGATAAGGCTGGAACACACTGTGCATCAAGTGCATAAAAGTTGTTGGGGCATTTGTCAGCCCAAAAGACATAATAAGAAACTCATAGTGACCATATCTGGTCCTGAAAGCAGTCTTTGGGATATCTGGTTCCCGAATCTTCAACTAATGATATCCTGAACATAAGTTAATCTTGGAAAATACTCTGGCACCCTGTAACTGATCAAATAAGTCATCAATACGAGGCAATGGATTCCTGTTCTTCACTGTGACTTTGTTCAACTACCGGTAATCAATACACATCCGCATAGAACCATTTTTCTTCTTCACAAATAAGACAGGAGCACACCAAGGTAACATACTGGGCCGAATGAAGTCCTTATCAAGCAACTCCTGTAACTGCTCCTTCAACTCCTTCAACTCAGGAGGAGCCATGCGATATGGGGGAATAGAGATGGGCTGAGTGCCCGACAACAAATCAATGCCAAAATCAATATCTCTGTCGGGCAGCATGCCCGGAAGATTAGCTGGAAACACATCTGGAAAGTCCCTCACTACTGGACTGACTCCACTGTAGGGGTATCAATACTGACGTATCTCACATAAGCTAGATACGCATCACACCCCTTCTCAACCATTCGTTGAGCTTTAAGAAATGAAATAAATCTGGTGGGAGTATACTCTAAGGTACCTCTCCACTCTAATCGCGAAAATCCTAGCATAGCCAGTGTCACGGTCTTAGCGTGACAATCAAGAATAGCTTAATGGGGCGACAGCCAGTCCATGCCCAAAATAATATCAAAGTCCACTATGCTGAGCAATAATAAATCGACTTTGGTCTCAAAACCACTAAGAGCAATCAAACACGGCCGATAAACATGGTCCACAACAAGAGAATCTCCCACAGGAGTAGACACATAAATAGGGGAAATCAAAGAATCTCGAGATACGCCCAAATACAGGGCAAAATAAGAGGACACATAAGAATATGTAGAGCCTGGGTCAAATAATACCGATGCATCTCTATGACAGACTGGAACAATACATGTAATAATAGAATCAGAAGCAATTGCCTCTATACGAGCAGGAAGTGCATAATATCTGGCCTAGACTCCCCCTCTAGGGCGACCTCTACCTCCCCAACCTCCAACTCGGGCTGGCTGAGCAGGTGGGGTGGCAGATGGCGCTGTAATAAAAGCGTGAGGACCCGGTGGAGCACGTTGTGGCTGAGAAGTCTGCGGAGGTGCACCTCTCCTAATCCTGGGGCAATCCCTCACCACATGGTGAGTGTCGCCACACTCAAAACAAGCTCTGGGAGGGCGTGGCTGCTGTGACTGGCTCGGGCCAGGTCTGCTAGACTGGCCGCTAGGAACACCCCGTGCTGGAGCCACACTAGATACTGGCGGTGCATAATAAGGCTCCTGGCGTCTAGAAGGAGCTGGAACATCGCTGGCGGCTGGAAGAGCTGAATGAACGGGGCGGCTCACATAACCCCTACCATGGCGAGCTGTTGGGGAATGAGCACTAGAATAATAACTAGTCTCTCGAGACCTCTTGGTCTCTCTCTCCTCTCTATCCTGGGCAAGCATGCCCTCCAATCTCCTGGCAATACTCACAACCTGCTGATGAGAAATATCCATCTCCAACTCCCTGGCCATACTAATCCGGATACTGGGGTGGAGTCCTTCAATAAACTGTCGAACCCTCTCTCGAACTGTGGCAACCAAGGCCGGTGCATGTCGGGCCAAATCACTGAAGTGAACTGCATACTCTGACACAGTCATAGCACCCTGGCGCAGCTGCTCAAAATCCGCACGCCATGAGTCCCTGAGGCTCTGAGGGACATACTCTCTCAAAAATATATGCGAGAACTGAGTCCATGTAAGTGAAGCTACTTCAGCCGAACTACTCAACTCATAAGCACGCCACCACTGATAGGCTGCTCCTCTAAGCTGGAATGTAGTAAAAGAAACCCCGCTCGTCTCCGCTATGCCCATAGTATGGAGAATACGATGACACTCCTCCAAAAAACCCTAAGCATCATCTAGAGCCAATCTGTTAAAGCTATGAAGGTGGTACTTCTTGTACCTCTCAAGTCTGAGCTGCTCCACCTCAGAAGCTGCTGCCCTAACCTCGGGCTGAGCTGGAGCTACCAGTTGCATTGGTACAATCTCTGGAACCTGGTCGACTTGAACCCGCTGCTCTGGAGTACTGGCGACGGGAGTCTGTGCTCCTCCCCCGGCCTGAGATGTGGCAGGAGCAAGTGGAATCAAACCAGCCTCAGCTAAGGTGCTGAACATGCTCAGAAACTGGGCTAGAGTCTCCTGGAAGGCTAGTGCAGGAACAAGTGCCTCAGGTGTCTGCCCTCCAGTTGGAGCTACTGGGGGCTTCTCTGTAGCAGCTCGTGCAGGTGCTCTGGATGCACCACGTGGACGTCCTCGGCCTCTACCCCAGCCTCGGCCTCTAGCGGCTCTAGCAGGGGGCGCGGGTGCCTGGTCATCAGATCCACTTATACGTGTCCTCACCATCTGTGAGAGAATAGAATACAGAAGTTTTGAATTTTTGAAGTCAACAATTTTCGCACGACAAGGAATCAAAGTAGTGAAGTTTTCCTAACAGTTCAATAGCCTCCCGAAGATAAGTACAGACATCTCCATACCGATCCGCGAGACTCTAATAAACCGGCTTGTGACTCACGATACCTATGAACCTAGAGCTCTGATACCAACTTGTCACGACCCAATTTCCTCTTCCGTGCGACGTCGTGATGGCACCTAGTCTCTACAATTAGGTTAGCCTAACATTTTTTTTTGCGGAAATAATGGAATAAAAATATAAATTTAACCAACTATTCAAAAATACACAACAATCCCAAAACCCGGAATATCATGAATCACAAACTACAGGAGGAAAAGTCTAGTGTCTCTATACATCAGAGTCTATCAAAAGAAAATACATAAGATAATGGATATGAGGAAGAGTAGAAAGGGGACTCCGAGGTCTGCGGATGCGGCAGATATACCTTGAAGTCTCCAAAGCTGTCCCGGCTCACTGATAGTACAGCTGATAAGGAGCACTTGGATCTGCACACAAAAAACATGTGCAGAAGATTAGCATGAGTACACCACAATCGGTACCCAATAAGTGCCAAGCCTAACCTCGGTAGAGTAGTGACGAGGTCAGGTCCGGGCCCTACTAGAATATGATAATATAGCAAGGCAAGAATGAAATATCGCAGTAAAATAAAGATTGAAATTTAACAAGAAAAAATTCATAGAAGGTAACAGCTCAATACACAGAAATACAATAGGGGATCTCCCGAGATACCGTCTCGTAGTTTCAAAGTAAATATGCAGTACAAAGGGATCTCCCAGAATACCGTTCCGTAGTCCCAAAGTAAATATGCAGTACAGAGGGATCTCCCGGAATACCGTTTCGTAGTCCCAAAGTAAATATACAGTACATGGGGATCTCCCGGAATACCGTTCCGTAGTCCCAAAGTAAATATGTAGTACAGGGGGATCTTCCGGAATACCGTTTCGTAGTCCCAAAGTAAATATATAGTATAGGAGGATCTCCCGGAATACCGTTTCGTAGTCCCAAAGTAAATATGCAGTACATGGGGATCTCCCGGAATATCGTTTCGTAGTCCCAAAGTAAATATACAGTACATGGGGATCTCCCGGAATACCGTTCCGTAGTCCCAAAGTAAATATGTAGTACATGAGGATCTATGGGAATACCGTTCCGTAGTCCCAAAGTAAATATGCAGCGCAAATAATAGAAATACAACTACATCACGAAATCTTACGATTTAGACTAAGTACCAGTCAAGGAAGAAGCAGGAAATTCACTAAGCATGCTGCACAGAGTTCACATAAGCAGTTAAGACACGTAGACAAGCTGTATTAGACTAAACAGGATAGCTACACATATTGGAATAACTCAATTAAGAATGAAAATAGATTAATACTTATTAAAATGGTATAACTCAAAAAAAAAACAAGGAAAACAGGTTGCTTCTCAGTAAGAAAATCGGGTTTTTCCACAACTAGCTCGTGTACGTACTCGTCACCTCACATACACGATGCTCACATATCATAATAGTTCCAAATCATAGGGGGATTTCCCCGCACAAAGTTAGGCAAGCCACTTATCTCGAACCAAGCTCAATCGATCGGTAAGAATGCCTTTCCCACGAATATCCAGCTCTGAATAGCCCAAATCTAGCCAAAAGCAATTACATATCATAAATACAACCATAATAGACTCATCTAATTAATTAAATTAATACTTTAACAAAAATTCTGAAATTTGCCCTAAAATATCGACCTGGGCCCACGTCTCGTAATCGTGTAAAAGTCATAAAATACGAAATCCCATTCACTCACGAGTCTAACCATATCAAATTTACTAAAATCTGACAGGAAATGGTCCTTCAAATCCTCAAATCAAACTTTCCAAATCCCTAGAATCAAACTCCCAAATTCCGCACACTAACTAGGTGGAAAAATAAATGGGGAAGCAAGATTATTGATCAACAATAAGAACAAGGGACTTACCTCAAGAAACCCTTCAGAAATGCTCTCAAGAAACCGCCAAACCCGAGCTCAAAATGTAAAAAATGAGCAAAAATCGTGAACCCTTGCATTTAAGTGTCCTGTCCAGAAATCTCGCACCTGCGACGCCGCACCTGCGGAATTTCCATCGTAGGTGCGGAAATGACTTAAAGGAACTGGGTCCGCATCTGCGAGCAATGGGTCGCACCTGCGCACCCGCTCCTGCGGAATTTTTCCGCTTCTGCGATCCCTCACACCCTGGCCCCTTCCGCTTCTGTGCTCCATCTTCCACATCTGCGGATGTGCAGATGCGGTTATACCTCTGCACCTACGACCTCTGGCCTCTTCCTTTCAAACCGCGCCTGTGTCCATTGGCTCGCTTCTGCGGGCTCGCACCTGCGGTCAATGTTGCGCAGGTGCGATTACACCAGGTGCAACAACTTTAGCTATTCTTCCAAAACCAAATTTGATCTGTTAACCATACGAAACACACCCAAGGCCCCCGGTACCTCAACCCAATATACCAACAAGCCCTAAAACACCATACAAACTTAGTCGAACTCTCAAATCACATCAAACAACGCTAAAATCACAAATCACCCTCCGATTCAAACTTAATGAACTTGAAACTATAAACTTCTACAACCGATGCCGAAACCTATCAAATCACGTCTGACTGACCTCTAATTTTGTACACAAGTCATAATTAACATTACAGACCTACTCCATTTTTTGGAATTGGAATCCGACCCCGATATCAAAATGTTCACTACCGGTCCATATCTCCAAAAATTCGACTTTCGCTATTTCAAGCCTAAATAAACTACGGACCTCCAAAACACAATCCGGATATGCTCCTAAGTCCAAAATTGCCCAACGGAGCTAACAGAATCGACGGAACTCCATTCCAAAGTCGTCTTCACACAGTTCTGACTACGGTCCAAATCCTAAGGCTTAAACCTCCATTTAGGGACTAAGTGTCCCAAAATACTCTAAAAATCAAAACGAAACCTCTCAGCAAGTCACAATAGCAGAAATAGATATGGGAGAAGAAGTAAATAGGAGATCATGGCTACTAGTCTCAAAAAGACCGGTCGGGTCGTTACAAGCTACTGTAAGATATAAGGGGAAATTACAAGCTATGTCCATTTATAAGTAGTTTATTATAAAAAATGGACAATTCATAAAATATTACTAATTTAGCCAAAATATTATCAATATTAGACAATTAGCTATTTGCAGCAAAAAAAAAGGTCAGAATTTTGCTTTTTTTGAGTGGGTGTTATTTAGGTGTAACGACCCGACCGATAGTTTTGAGCATTTACGCTCTTTTCAACTATTTGAAGTCTTGAGTAGATTCATATGATGTATTATGACGTGCGCGAATCATCGTTTTTAGTTTTCAGGTGTTTCGGAATTAGTTCGGAAGAATGAGGTTCATGTTTGAAGCTTTAAGTTGGAAGAGTTGACCAAGTTTGACTTTAAGTATTCGACTTCGGATCGGAGTTTTAATGACTCCGTTAGGTCCAGATGGTGATTTTGGATTTGGGCGTATGCCCGAAATTTTATTTAGATATTTCTAGAAGGTTTCAGCACTAATCGGCAAAAGTTAAAAATTTAAAGATTTTGAAGGTTCATAAGTTTGACCGGGAGTTGAATTTGATGATATCGGGTTCGGATTGTGGTTCCGAAAATTTCAGTAGCTTCATTACGTCATTTATGACTTGTACTCAAAATTTGAGTTCATTATGGATTGAATTGATATGGTTCGGTGCGAGTTTTGAAAATCGAAAGATTTAAAAAAAATTAAGTTTGAATTGTGGTACGATTCGTCGTTTCGATATTGTTATGTGTGATTTGAGGCCTCAAGTAGGTTCGCGTTATGTTACGGAATTTGTTGGTATATTCGGACGGGGTCCCGAGTGGCTCGGATGAGTTTCAGATAGGGTTCAGATCATTTTGGAAAATTTGGCATAGGCTGGTTTGGTAGAGGTTCTGGTGTGACCGCACTTGCGGAGCTAGGGGCGCAGGTGCGGAGCCGCAAAAGCGGCAGTGACATCACATAAGCAAAAGAAGACTGGGCTTTGAGTCTTCATAGGTGCAGAATTTGAGTCGCATCTGCGACTTCGCAGAAGCGGCGGCAATGGGCGCAAAAGCGGGAGGCGGCGCGGGTGAGTGAAGTTGGTTCACACCTGCGATGGGGAGAAGTGGAGCCTGTTCTGCAGGTGCGAAGGGCGTGTTCCAGTGCTTGTTCCGCAGGAGCGGGTTTTTGGTCGCAAAAGCGATGCCGCAAAAGCGACAACTGTTGTCGCATGTGCGAAGATACCTGGACAGATCCTTTAAGTTCGAGGGTTCGACATATTTTTCTCATTTTTGGATTTTGGAGCTCGGTTTGGGCGACTTTGGAGAGGAATTTCACCATATGACTTGGGGTAAGTATTCTTGACTCGATTGTGAATATATTTCATGAATTAATCTTCATTTTTGGCGTAAGATTATTGATTTTTCAAGAGAAATCGGAGAAATTTTATATAATTCCATAAAATGAATTTTTGACTTTTGAACATCGATTCGGAGTCGGATTTGAGTAAAATTAGTATGGTTGTACTCATACTACTCTTCTACACCTTGCGTGCAGATTTTGGATGTTGATGTTGTTGCGTATGGCGGGAGCTGGCATTGAAGATGTACCTGCGATCCAGTCACATCTGCCTCTTGTTCTTGGTATCTTTAGAATTATTAATCTGTTCATATATATATTTCAAGCAGATGATGTATTTTATTTCACACTAGCTTTGTAAATTCTAGCGAGGAGTTTACCGGGCGGTTTATTGTCTAAACCAAATAGACAATAAAAGAGAAGTAGAGAACTAGAAAATTTATCATTTTCCCATAGAAATCATGTGCTAGATTATAAAGACAACTTCTTTTTACCCCACCATTCGATTTTTATTAGCAATTACAACTAGCTCAGCCATAAGAAACTAAGCATTTTTTCAACCAATATGGTAAATGCTAATAACTAAAGTCTAATATGTCAGAAAGCTAGTTTGAATTAGGGAAGAGGTGACTGACAAGATTGGGATTTGGGAGAAATTTTAATTAGGGATTTTAGTCTTTAGGTGACAGAGAAGAGAAAAGAGAGAGACGACTCACCGTAGGAGGGATGCTTATCGGCTCTTATTGAGATTTGATAAATTAAGAATTTAGATTTTGGGCTTTAAAGTTTCAAAAATTACTTTATATACATAGAGGTAAAAGTATAAATATAAAAAAATTTAACGGGTTAACGGTTTATCCGATAAAAAAATTGAGTAATCCGCCCCCAAATCGTTAAGTCATTAATTATAAAATTTCAATCTGTTTACCAACCATTACCCCGATAACCGGATACCAATAAGCCAATAAACTATTTTTTCAGTTCGGTTAATGATTACTGTTTGGTTTTGAACAGCCCTAGTGTTATTAGAATAGATTGGGTATATCTTAACGAGCTTGAATTTTAATTTTGGGATGATTTGGTGGAGTTTTGAGGTGGTTTGAATTGAAAAATCGAAGTTGAAGATGAACATGAAAAAATAATAATATGTGTATCACACTGTGTATCATTTGTGTACCACATATGTATCATATTTGTATCAAATATGTATCACATGTATATCCATGTATATCTGTGTGCGCGATACATGCGTGATACATGTTTGATACATGTATCGCAAAAGAATTTTTTGAACTTGATTATAACTACGAATTTTGATATCAAATCAGTCTAAATCACCTCCAATCTTCCTCAAATTTTGTATATTGACTCATCTATATGTTTTCAATGAATTTTAACCATACCCATTAAAAAGGATCTTTTTTTGCTTAGATTTTTAGAATCTTGTGCATATAATATTTTTTATATTTTATCACCTTATTTGCTACATCATCCATTAAATTTCCTTTCCGTCTTGCATCTAATATTGCTAATCACACTTAAAAATATGGAAGGACTAAAGGATATCTTTGCGTGTGATTCTTGGAGAGAAAGAACCTTATTATTTGATTTTTCAATTTTTATGTGCTTGGCTAGTTTTGGTTGGTCTATGATTAATGGCTAGAGTTTGGTAAGTTGAGACTTATTTGAGACATTTATGTAAGATTTTCAAAAGACACTTTCTCGATTCGATTGGCTAACTGTAAGAAGCAGTGCTTTAAGGGTCATCGGCGTTACCTTCCTGTTAGTCACAAATGTAGGAACAAGTGCAAAGAAGTTGCTGTTGAGGTTTTGTTTTTAAGATGAAATATTCTTAAAATGAGGGTGAATGGGAAATGGAGGGAAAATGAAATTTTGAGTAAAATTTTAAGTTTCCCCCTCTTGACAATGAGACATTGTCCCATATTGGAAGAGGAAGATATTTTTGGTGGGTATATATATAATTGCTCTTCTTGTAGCTCTTAAAGAGTTAAGAAGAAAGCAAGCCTCGCGCCGTCGTCGTCGTCGCTCGCTCGGCTTCGGCTACGGCTACGGCTACGGCTTCGGCTACGGCTTCGGCTTCGGCTTCGGCTTCGGCTTCGGATTTGGATTTGGATTTGTTAATAGTAAATATTAACGTAAGATTATCCGTATTTGTAACGGATATTTTTCAATCCGTGTATTGACCATTTGGCAGCCGCCTAATGCTCTTCCCACCATGAAGTGCTTGCTCCACAAACATGTAATGCTTGCTCCACCATGGAGGGTGGACGTTTGGTCTTCTTCAACATTTTGCTGCTATATATATGTGCAGCAGATGTTGAAGAAAGACACTCAACACACAACATACAATTCGCTCAACAAATTGGCTATACATTGCACTCCTTCCTCTCAGCATTTCCATACGATTTTCTGAGTTTATACTCCTTCGTTCTGCATTGTTTTTAACTTCAAACAAAGCAACTGTAAGTGTGATTTGCTACCGAACTTTGTGTTCGCTGAAACACTGGGGTTTGAAGTACCGCTACACCAGTGTGTTATTCGTTCTATCTTGGGAGAAAATAATCCATTACCTTGGGTACTAGGAGGGGATTAAATTCCTTAAGGAAACACTGTGAATTCAGTGGGCTCGAATTTATTATTGTTTCATAACGTTAACTTATATTTTGCAGAATTATTATTTATAAATACAGCAATATTGGCGGGAATAACAATCTTAAGGAATTTAATATTAATTTTTGTATTTGTGTTATTCTTATTATTCTGCAAACTAAAACCTTTGTGGTTTGTGTACTCCCGTTTTGGAGAGTTAAGCCTTCGTGGCGTTTTGTTGGATATTAAAATTTACGTGATTTTTACTCCAGTTTGAAAACGTGTATTAAACGTTTGTTTGTGTCATTCTTTTACAGAAAAAATGATGACTGAAAGCGAAAACCAAGCTGTTCCGATGGTAACTGCCAACGCATCGACAAGCCGAACACCGGCGTTGGCACCGGCAGAAAAACCCGGAAAATTTTCCGGGATTGATTTCAAGCGCTGGCAGCAGAAGATGTTCTTCTACTTAACTACGTTATGTCTACAGAAGTTCATCAAGGAAGATGTTCCTGATCTGCCAGATAAAACTCCAGATAATGAACGCTTTCTCGTGATTGAAGCGTGGAAGCATTCTGCTTTTTTATGCAAGAATTATATTCTTAGCGGACTGGATGATAATCTGTATAATGTATACAGTAGCGTGGAGACGTCAAAAGAATTGTGGAATGCGCTTGAAAAGAAATATAAAACTGAAGATGCCGGGATGAAGAAATTCGTTGCCGCAAAATTTTTGGACTACAAAATGGTAGATAGCAAATCTGTTATTACCCAAGTCCAGGAATTGCAAGTGATTATTCATGATCTACTTGCTGAAGGTCTTGTCATCAACGAAGCATTCCAAGTAGCAGCAATGATTGAGAAGTTGCCTCCATTGTGGAAGGACTTCAAAAATTATTTGAAACACAAACGAAAGGAAATGTCCCTTGAAGATCTCATTGTTCGGTTGAGAATCGAAGAGGACAATAAAGCTGCTGAAAGGAGAGGCCGTGGAAATTCAACAATAATGGGAGCAAATATTGTTGAAGCTAACAAAAAGAGGAAGAAGGCTTCTGGTCCGAAATACAACCCAACCAAGAAGCGGTTCAGTGGAAACTGCTACAACTGTGGGAAAACCGGACACAAATCTACGGAGTGTCGTGCTCCGAAGAAAGACAAGAAAAGGGGTCAAGCAAACATGGTAGTAAACCATGATGATGTTGATAACTTGTGTGCCATGCTTTCTGAATGTAACTTGGTGGGAAATCCTAAACTGTGGTGGTTTGATTCAGGAGCCACTCGCCATGTTTGTGCAGTTAGAGAAGCTTTTGCTACCTATGCTCTTGCTAAACCCGGAGAGACAGTTTATATGGGAAATGCTTCAACAGCAAAAGTTGAAGGATATGGAAAGATATTTCTGAAAATGACTTCTGGCAAGGTCATGACTTTGAACAATGTCCTTCATGTTCCCGAAATGAGAAAGAATTTAGTCTCTACTGGACTTCTTGTTAAGCACGGTTTTAAGTGCATTTTTGTGTCAAACAAGGTTGTAATTAGTAAGAATAAAATATTTGTAGGAAAAGGTTACCTCACCGAGGGCCTTTTCAACCTAAATGTAATGGTTGTGGAAAATAATAATAATATTTCAGCTTCTTCTTACTTACTTGAGTCAAATGATTTATGGCATGTACGTTTGGGACATGTCAATTATAAAACCTTGCGGAAAATGATTAACTTGGAAGTACTGCCCAAGTTTGAATGCGAAAAATCAAAATGTCAAACATGTGTGGAATCTAAGTATGTTAAACATCCTTATAAGTCAGTTGAAAGGAATTCAAATCCTTTAGACTTAATTCACACAGATATTTGTGACATGAAGTCAATACCATCTCGCGGTAGAAAGAAGTATTTCATAACTTTTATTGACGATGGTACTCGATATTGCTATGTTTACTTACTGAATAGTAAAGATGAAGCAATAGACGCATTCAGGCAATACAAAAATGAAGTTGAAACGCAACTTAACAAGAAAGTAAAAATGATAAGAAGTGATAGGGGTGGTGAATATGAATCTCCTTTTAAAGAAATATGTTTAGAATATGGAATTATTCATCAAACAACAGCCCCTTACACGCCCCAATCTAATGGGATTGCGGAAAGAAAGAATCGCACATTAAAGGAGATGATGAATGCGTTGTTGATAAGTTCTGGTTTGCCACAGAACTTGTGGGGGAAGCCATTCTTACGGCTAATCGAATATTAAATCGAGTGCCCCATAGCAAAACACAATCCATTCCATATGAAAAATGGAAAGGAAGGAAGCCCAACTTGAATTATTTTAAAGTGTGGGGGTGTTTGGCAAAAGTGCAAGTTCCTAAACCCAAAAGGGTAAAGATAGGACCGAAAACCGTTGATTGTGTTTTCATAGGATATGCGACAAATAGTAAAGCATATCGATTTCTGGTTCATAAATCAGAAAATCCCGACATTCATAATAATACGGTTATAGAATCAGATAATGCTGAGTTCTTTGAAAATATATATCCGTATAAAAAGGAATGTGAGTCGTTTAGTGAAGGATCTAAACGACCTCGGGAAGAAACAAAAGAAAGTACATGTAATCAGGAGAATCCAAGACGTAGTAAACGTCAAAGAACGTCTACTTCATTTGGACCAAATTTTGTGACTTTCTTATTGGAGAATGAGCCTCAAACATTTAAAGAAGCTATGACTTCTTCGGAATCATTGTTTTGGAAAGAGCCAGTCAATAGTGAAATAGAATCCATATTGAACAACCATACATGGGAATTGGTTGATCTTCCTCCTGGAAATAAACCTTTGGGTTCTAAATGGATTTTTAAGAGAAAAATCAAATATGATGGCACTATTGATAAATTCAAGGCAAGGCTCGTAGTCAAAGGGTATAGACAACGAGAAGGTCTAGACTACTTTGATACATACTCTCCAGTTATAAGAATTACGTCCATACGGATGTTAGTAGCATTAGCTGCAGTGTATGGTCTTGAAATTCATCAAATGGATGTTAAGACGGCCTTCTTAAATGGAGAGTTGGAGGAAGAAATTTACATGGAACAACCTGAAGGGTTTGTGGTTCCAGGTAAAGAAAAGAAGGTATGTAGACTTGTTAAGTCTCTTTACGGACTAAAACAAGCACCCAAACAATGGCATGCGAAATTTGACCAAACAATGTTGTCAAATGGTTTTAAGATAAATGAATGTGATAAATGTGTGTACATTAAAAATATTCCAAATCACATAGTCATTGTTTGCCTATATGTGGATGATATGTTGATAATGAGTAATGACATTGCCAACATAAATGCTACTAAGCGTATGCTCAATAGCAAGTTTGATATGAAAGACTTGGGAGTTGCTGATTTAATTCTGGGAATTAAGATCCATAAGACTCCTCAAGGTCTGGCATTGTCACAATCTCATTATATTAAGACAGTACTTGAAAAATTCAAGCACTTGGGCTTTAAAGTTGCAAAGACTCCAATTGACGTGAATCTTGCATTAGCAAAGAACAAAGGCCAAAGCATATCACAATTGGATTATGCTCGTGTGTTGGGATGCTTAATGTATATCATGAATTGTACACGACCAGATATAGCTTGTGCTATAAGTAAACTGAGTCGATATACGAGCAATCCAGGCCAATCTCATTGGATGGCAATGAAACGAGTTTTGGGATATTTAGAACATACCCAGAACTTTGAATTGCACTACAGTAATTTCCCTGCGGTGATTGAGGGATACTGTGATGCAAATTGGATCACCGGTTCAACTGATTCTAAGTTCACGAGTGGATATGTATTCACTATTGGTGGATGAGCGGTATCTTGGAAGTCGTCCAAACAAACATGTATTGCCCGCTCTACAATGGAGGCTGAATTCATAGCCTTAGATAAAGCCGGTGAAGAAGCTGAATAGCTCCGGAATTTCTTGGAAGACATTCCATTTTGGCCCAAACCGTTGGCACCAATATGCATACATTGTGATAGTCAAGCGGCAATTGGAAGGGCTGGGAGCGTTATGTATAACGGTAAATCTCGTCATATATGACGAAGACATAAAACCGTTAGGCAATTACTCTCTAGAGGAATTATCACGATTGACTATGTAAAGTCAAGTGATAATGTGTCGGATCTACTTACAAAAGGCCTAACTAGAGAGGTAGTTGAGAAATCATCAAGGGGAATGGGGCTATGGCCGAGAACAAGTCATTGTGGCGGTAACTCTACCTAGAAGACTGGAGATCCCAAGATCTAGGTTCAAGGAGATCAAACAAAGTCATTAATGACGGTTCAACATTGTCAAATAAAATTTTAGTCCGTTCTCGTGATGAGACAATGTTCAGTACCAAGGATAAAGCATTAAGGCTTTTTAATGATTTTTAAATTTGATACGGGGTATATCAAATAGTGTATCTACAGGATGACACGTTTAGGAATCACCTATGTAAGAGTGAAGTGTTAGCCGCTTCAAGGAGAACTTTGTAAGGCCAGTTCTCTACGCACTTATGAAACAAGGCGGTGTTCATGGCTGAAACGAACACAACAATGAGAACCAAAGACGATTAAGGGTTGATTGTGTGACTTATGGTTGTCTAGGTATACACCAAAGATCGACGGTTCAAAGATATCAAATCTACCGATTGACCGAGTATATCCGACATAAGTTTACTACGGAAAGTTCAAAGGGAAACCTACTTATCCAGATGCGATTAATCCTTGCTTGTAAATCACACAGTTTTTTCATGCATACTTCCGTGATATAGCCATTCCCCATTCATGTGGGGGATTGTTGAGGTTTTTGTTTTTAAGATGAAATATTCTTAAAATGAGGGTGAATGGGAAATGGAGGGAAAATGAAATTTTTGAGTAAAATTTTAAGTTTTTCCCTCTTGACAATGAGACATTGTCCCATATTGAAAGAGGAAGACATTTTTGGTAGGTATATATATAATTGCTCTTCTTGTAGCTCTTAAAGAGTTAAGAAGAAAGCAAGCCTCGCGTCGTCGTCGTCGTCGCTCGCTCGGCTCGGCTACGGCTACGGCTACGGCTTCGGCTTCGGATTCGGATTCGGATTTGGATTTGGATTTGGTCAAATGATCGATTGATTGATTAATTTTTTGGACCAAATTTATTTGTTAATAGTAAATATTAACGTAAGATTATCCGCATTTATAACGGATATATTTCAATTCGTATATTGACCATTTGGCAGCCGCCTAATGCTCTTCCCACCATGAAGTGCTTGCTCCACAAACATGTAATGCTTGCTCTACCATGGAGGGTGGACGTTTGGTCTTCTTCAACATTTTGCTGCTATATATATGTGCAGCAGATGTTGAAGAAAGACACTCAACATACAACATACAATTCGCTCAACAAATTGGCTATACATTGCACTCCTTCCTCTCAGCATTTTCATACGATTTTCTGAGTTTATACTCCTTCGTTCTGCATTGTTTTTAACTTCAAACAAAGCAACTGTAAGTGTGATTTGCTACCGAACTTTGTGTTCGCTGAAACACTGGGGTTTGAAGTACCGCTACACCAGTGTATTATTCGTTCTATCCTGGGAGGAAATAATCCATTACCTTGGGTACTAGGAGGGGATTAAATTCCTTAAGGAACACTGTGAATTCAGTGGGCTCGAATTTATTATTGTTTCATAACGTTAACTTATATTTTGTAGAATTATTATTTACAAATACAGCAATATTGGCGGGAATAACAGTTACTTGCCCTAGAAATTTGCTAGTGGGCTCACATCGTATTGTTAACATTTGGGCAGCCAACGATGCCCTGCCAGTATATATGGGCTGAAAGTTAAGGAGAAAGCTTTAAGGAGAGTTACAAATATAAACCCAGTGATAGAATAAAGATCTTCTTCTCCCACTTCTTCTTCTTCTTCTTCCTCCTAATGTGACAGCTCAAAACAAATTTAAGTGAAAATTTGTTGCCTATCTCGTTGGTTCTCGTTCTCACTCCGCAATCCATGTTCTCCTAGCTCTCTATCTCTATTTTTGTTGTAGCATATTGTCCTCACAGGCAAGTTTCCAATTCAATATAACGTGCGCAAGCAAGAAGTTGTGAACAATTTGATGAGCCAAAGTAATTCGCATCTATCATAACTTTCAGCAAGGAAAGATTTACTTAATTCTGCATAACTTGTGAACAATTTGTACCGAAGGTTATACCATACATGGCATAACTTGAGAAAAGTTTTTCTAGTTCGGCAAGACTTGTGTAACAAAGTTATACCCCAAGGCTATTCTTGCACAGTTTTTTTTATTTGAGCACTAACAAGATTTGAGCACTAACATATTACAAGCCGTAGTGTCACTTGTGGTGACATTAGGGTTAGGTACCCCTATAGACAGGCACTCAGTGTTAACTGGAGTGTCACATACAATATTTTGATTGCCTAGAATTCTAAGCATATTACAAACTATAGTAGGTAGTTGTTTTGAAAAGGTGCATTGTTGCATCACAAAAATTGGCGGTTCAGCAAAAAGCTTTGTTCTTCCGGATTTATATTGCTTGTTTTCTTGGTTTTTGGCATCCTTAGCTAGTGCATCAGCTACTGCATTTCCTTGTCGGAAATTATGACGAAGAAGAAGGACCTTCTCCTGGTGCGGAATGATCCTATCGTGAAAATCAACCGTATCCATTTAGTCATGACCAGTGGCGGATCTAGAGTGTTGTTACTGGGTTTCGAGAACCCAATAACTTTTGCATAGACGCTGTATTTTTATTAAACAATTCACTAAATACTTATAAATATCTAATTGTGAACCTAGTTATTATTGTATATTAATTTAAAATTGCGGTAGGAACCTATAAATTTCAAATTCTAAATCCGCCTCTGGCCATGACAGTATTTGCAAACATTGAAATACTGAATTCATTATTTTGCATACAAATGGATTAAGTACTTGGAAAACATTTGAGTTGAAGTCGCATTTAAACTTAAATTTTTTCTAAATTTGTGAAGTTTGATAAATTGTGAGTGAGATTTTGCTAATTTAAAACACAACACTTGAAATACACCTTCAACCTAATATTCTAATATTTATAAAAATAAAGAAGAAGAAAAAGAAATAAGGAAGACATAATCAGAAAATAGCTTTGGATTAGCTACTATTACTCAAAATGTCGTTCTTATTTTACAAAAGATACAGATTGAAGTGACAAAAGCACCATCCAAAAGAAGAAAAAAGAAGAACGACATGCATGATATATATATATATAGGAATGATAGACGAACGGAAAAGAATATAAAATAATTAATAGAAAAAATGTCATAAGTAATGAATATCAGTATCTGTATCTGTAGGAAAAGAATTGTTTTATTGCCTCAACTATGTAGAATTTATATAATACATTCACAAGGTTTCAATCTAAATAGATAAGTACAACAGAGATATTCACAAGAGTTTGAGTGTGACTATAACTAGAACTCTAGCTAATGTAACTTAAAGTATATGGATCATGTTGATGAGAATGATCTATTAGGATTTGGATTACCCTTATCATGCCCCCGCAAGATGGGCTCGATGGAAAGAAGACCAATCTTGTTGACTTGTTGGAAGAATTGCCGCTTAGGAAGAGCCTTTATCAGTGGATCAGCTACCTGTTCACCTGTTGGGATGTGTTTCACCACGATTTCTCCCTTGGAAACTTGACCGCGCACAAAATGAAAATCAATGGCCATATGCTTTATCCTAATATGGAAAAAGGATTTTTACAAAGATAAGTGGCACCAATATTGTCGCAACATACAACCAGTAATTTGAACTGGATTAGCGAAAGTTCATGCAAAAGATTAGATAGCCAATTTATTTCTGCAACGGTTGTAGCCCCTACTTTATAGTCTACTTCAGTGGATGGTTTAGCAACTGTACTTTGCTTTTTGGAAGACGAACTAATCGGATTAGAGCCAAGAAAAATTAAGTAGGCTATTGTGGACATGCGATCGTCATGGCTGCCAGTCCAGTCAGCATCTGAGAATGATGTTAGCGATAGAGACGAAGACTTGTTGAAGTGTAAGCCATAGGTAATAATGTGCTTGAGGTATTTAAGAAGCCTTTTGACAGCTTGCCAATGTGTAACTGTTGGAGAATGCATGAATTGAGCTAATTTGTTAGTTGCAAAGCAGATATCTGAACCAGTGAGTGACAAGTACTGTAAGGTACCAATAGCTCTTCGATATTCTTTGGCATCTGTTGGAGAGAAGCCATCATTGAGAGACAAAGCTGATGAGCAAACCTATGGAGTGGATACCCCTTTTGCATCTAACATGTTGTGGAGTTCCAGTACATCAGAAATTGCATCTAACATGTTGTGGCGTTCCAGTATATCAGAAATGTACTTGTGTTGTGTAAGAATTAAACCACCATTGTAGGGAGTAACCTCTACTCCAAGGAAATAGTGGAGGCTGCCAAGATCTTTAAGAGAGAATAGAGATGCCAACTTCGATATGATAGACTGGACATTATACTGTGAGTTACCTGTGATAATAATATCGTCTACAATACACTAGAAAAAAGATATGAGAATTACCACAATGATAGGTGAACAGTGAAGTATCTGAGTGAGCATTATTAAAACCACTTGACAACAAGTAAGAACGAAGCTCCATGTACCAAGCACGGGGAGCTTGATGTAGACCATATATAGCTTTCTTCAAGAGGCATACATGATCTAGAAAGCGATGAACCACAAAGCCTTGGGGTTGTTTCATAAAAGTAGTGTCATGCAAAGAGCCTTGTAGAAAGGCATTATTGACATCCAACTGATGGATAGGCCAACCTAAGGTGACAGCAACAGAGATAATGACACGGATTGTTGTGTGCTGAGCTACGGGGCTGAATATGGAGTTGAAGTCAAGGCCTAATCGTTATGTATATCCTTTGGCGACAAGTCGAGATTTATAGCATTCTACTGTGCCATCAGGATTGTGTTTTATTTTGAATATGCATTTGCATCCTATGGCATTATGATGAGAATAAGGTGGTACCAAGGACCATGTTTGATTGCGTTGCAGAGCATCAAATTCTGCTAGCATTGCAGAACGCCATTGAGGATGTCAACTAGCTTGACGATATGTACTGGGTGCTAACGGAAGATGGGATTAGTATGTTGTTTCCAAATAATCAAACATCTCTTTTTGTTTGAAAATATTGTTCATTGATCATGTCACTGGTCGATTGAGTGATGAAGCAGGCTGGTTAGACAGCAAAGTCTGAGATGCGGGTACTAGAAGAGGAAAGGTTTGTGATTGGGTTGAGTATTCAGGTCGAGAAGCTTCAGTTCCAGTAACGTTGACTGTAGAAGTAGGAATAAGATGAATAGGAAGTGGAGCAGATAATGGTGAAGAAGTTACCTGTGATGGTGAGACGACGAGCTCGAAGCTGGCCAAGGCAGAGTTATAGGGAACTCTATTTGCAGGAACTGTTGGTATGTCATCAGGGAAGAAACTTGTGGAAGGAGTTGTTACTTCTCGTGTGGTTGGAGAAGATTCAGTGGTATGGATTAGCCAAGACTCCAGTTTAGCGGAATTGACACGAGGAAGAGTGTTCTGGTAGTTCGTAAAAGGGAACACATAATCTACAAAAATGACATGCCGAAAAGAGTAAAATTTCTGATTTTTAGGATTGTAACAGATGTAACTACTGGACATTTTTGCATACCACATAAAGAAACATGGATCTGATTTGTTTTCTAATTTGTGGTTTGTGTATGACTTGAGCCATGGATAGCACAAACAGCCGAAGACACGTAGTTTTAAGTAGTTTAGAGCAATGTGAAATAGCGCTTCACAGGGAGATTAATTTTTGAGAGTGGGTGAGGGTATTCGATTGATCAAGTATATGGTTTCCTGACATGCCAAGGACCAAAAATGAAGTGGAATAGAAGCGTGGTGTAGTAATGTAAGTGTCGTCGCTATGATATGGCGATGCTTTCGTTCGACTGTGCCTGCATGTTGGGGAGTACAAGGTGGGCTTGTAAAATATTGAATACCCAGTCTATTGAGTAAGGAACGTAGACCGATATATTCACCGCCACCAATACTGTAGACAGAACGACTTGAAGTATTAAAGTACCGCTCAACCTGATTTTTAAAGTTATCAAAGATGACAGTAATATCAGATTTTATTTTAAGTGTGAAAAGCCAAGAGTACTTTGTGAAGTGATCGACAAACACAACATAATAACGAGCCTTATCAAAGGACAAAATAGGAGAAGTTCCCCATACATCTAAATAAAGAATATTAAAAGGTCGAACACTTTTTAAAGTATTTATTCCAAATGCAAGCCGTTGACAAGAAGGGTTGCTCTGATGGTAAGCAACCTCCGCTTTCAACCAAAAGGTTGTGAGTTCGAGTCACCCCAAGAGTAAGGTGGAGAGTTCTTGGAGGGAAGGATGGCGAGGGTCTATTGGAAACAGCCTCTTTACCTCATGGTAGGGGTAAGGTCTGCGTACACACTACCCTTCCCAGACCCCACTAGTGGGATTATACTGGGTTGTTGTTGTTGTTGTTGTTGGTCGGAATGCAAGCCGATGACTCTTATTACATAAGAAAGAATCACAAAAGGTAAAGGACTTGTACATAAAGACTAGAAGATTCAATGACAAGACAATTAATTTTGTGATGCGAGGTTGAGTATGACCAAAGCGAGCATGCCACATATGTAGTGGTGGAAGACTGGTTGAGTGGAAGGTGGTGATGGCCATTCATATAGATCCCCATTATTCTGGCCTTGAAGAAGTGATGCCCCCGTTTCAGATCCTCACAAGAAAAGAATATGGAAAGAATTCAATAGAGGTATTATTTAGTTGACAAAATTTGGCTACTGAAATCAGATTTTTTCGTATGTAAGGTGCACACAAGACATTATTTAGCACAAATAGATTAGTGGAGTTAGATTTTGAGAGAGTAGTATGTCCTATATGTGAAATAGGGATACCATTATCGTCACCAATGATAACTTCATCCGTCCCCGTGAAGTCAGATGTATACGTAAGACTTTGTGGATCATTTTTTAGTGGTGAGAAGCACCCGAGTCGATCAGCCAACTATTATTTGGTAAGTTATTACGAGCAGCAAAATTGGCTTGCATTTCGGCAGCTGAGTGAGACTTTGAGCGACAAACTTTAGCGTTATGGCCAAATTTATCATAGAGTTAACATTGCACCCATTGATTATTGGATTGCCTTGGTGGATATCCATTTTGTTGTCTGTGTTGGTTGACCAACTGTCCATTCGTGAGGATGGCCTGCGGTTGCTATTGAAGTTGTTACCACGAGGTCGATTATTCGAGGAGCTTCTCTGGTTAAGTTGAGCAGTGATAGTGAGTTGTTCCTTTTTGGCATTTTCATGTTTAGAGAACACTTCATGACCAAGTAGTTTGTCATATAGTTCTTCAAAGCTGATAAATATGTCTCGGGCTCGGATGGCTGCTGAGATTTTCTTATATTCTGGACCTAGACCACTAAGAACTTTGATGGTCAACTCCTCACTGGTAAGAGGGGATCCTGTCGCTGCCAAGTTATCTGCTAGAGATTTGATTTCACCAATAAAGTCAGCAATTGATCTGGAATTTCTTCGAAGTGTGGATAGTTGTTCCCACAGGCCAAAAATTTGAGCTTGGGATTTGTTTGCGTATGTAGTGTGAAGGCTCTGCCACACAATTGCTGATGTGGTGGTATTGGCAATAACTGGTACTATTGTACAGTCCACAAAAGCCATGATTGCATTTCGAAGAAGGCTATTATGCCTCGTCCAAATTTTGTAGGCTGGGTTGGGTGTAACTGAACCATCTGTTATAGTAAGGAACTGTGGCGGACACTTCTCTGCACCATCAATATATCCCATTAGATCATATCTGATGAGAAGGGTAGAAAGTTGAGCCTTCCATGTCAAAAAATTGTGACTTCCAGTGAGCTTGAGAGGCAATTGCGAGGCAGGATTGATGGTGATTAGCTGAGTTTGTTGTGGAGGGTTGCTGCCACCAGTAGCAATGACAACAATGACTTTGGAGTTTGAAGGAGACGTTATTGTTGGCTGATTCGCAACTGGTTTTGATTCTGATTTGATTTTGAGAAAAGGCAAAGTGAAGTGAATTGGGGGGGGGGGGGGGGGAGGATGAGGTTCGCAGGATCAAGCAACTCGTTATAGTTTTTCAATGATCTAAAACCATAATGAATCTCAGTATCTGTAGGAAAAGGATTGTTTTTATTGCCTCATATGTACAATTTATATAGTTAATTCAGAAGGTTTCAATCTAAATTAGATAAGTACAACAGAGATATTCATAAGAGTTTGAGTGTGACTATAACTAGGACTCTAGCTAATGTAACTTAAAGTAAATGGATCACGTTGATGAGAATGATATGTTAGGATTTGGGTTATCCTTATCAATAAGGAATTCTTGTTATATTATTATAACATTTCATAAGAAAAGTTTAGAAATTTAATTCAAATATTTTTTTCTTGATGCCAATTTCTAAATATAATTTGTTTGTCGAGTGATGCTAAGTTGCTAACCTTATCAAAGAAGAAGATTGAAAAGGTTAGATACAACTTGAGCACCTTAACAAATTTTGCCAAAAATTATATTTTAGAAAGCATCAGCTGAGAATTGACGTGCCATCTTTGCAAATATCTTGAACATTTTTTGGTTAAGTTTTTGTAAAAATATTTTTAGAAATTTAATATATATATATATATATATATATATATATATATATATATATATATATAGTGTGTGTGTGTGTGTGTATGGGGGGGTCATGCGTCATCCTCACCCAACCACACAAAAATAAAGGCAGCCGAATGCACAAAGCATTCTGCGTTCATACAAGGTCCGACGAAGGACCGTATTTCAATGAGTGTGATGTAGGTAGCCTACGTTGATGCCAGGGGCGTATGTAGTATATATGTGACAGGCTCAACTGAACCCATAACGTAACTTTCGACGCAGAGCATAAATTTATATGCAAAATCTACTTAAATTGCAACAAATAGTAGATTTGAGTCTATAACTTTAAAAATATAACAAATTCAATGATAACAATTTTAAAGGTTGAAATCATATAGTTTAAATCCTGAATTTGCATGTGATTGATGCAAACATTAATGACTGATTCTACGGTTTAAACCAGTGACTTATTCACACGAAGACAACTTTATATTTGCCCAAAGGTTCCTCTTCCGCCCAACCACAATAGTTTAATTAAAAAATGGGAATCATGTAAGATTTTAAATGTAAAGTCATTTTATGAATTAAAACACAAATATTAAAGTGCAAAGTCCTTGCACATCTTTGAACATGGCTGAGTTTAAAAGAGTCATGGCTGGCGTCTTATGAGATGCACTTAATATCAAATACATAATTGGTAGTTAGTGGTACTCTAGTAATGTGAATTCATTATTTTAAAGTATTGGTTGTTGTTGCTTCTTTTGGAAATTGTCCTTCCCGGAATATACCATTTTGGACACGACAGGTGCTCATTTCTACTTTAAAAAATTAAAAATATTTGTTCTCTAACTTGCAATGTGGAATTAATTTATTCCATTTGCATGTTCATTTTGCAATTATTAATTCGTGGATGACCTTTTAAAATATAAATATTCTGTCACTTTTAAAGGGCGTCAATATTTAAATTGGGAATTGGTGGGGTATGATTATTAAATAAGTCTATCTAGTGAATTGTTCAAACAAAGCAATTATTATTTATCCGACTCGGTTTATTAATATGTAATATAAAGAGAGTTGGTATTATAAGTGCGTAACATGCTTCTTGTAGTAAACAACTCCTCGTAGATACTTTTTAAGCAAGAGATTAATTATCAAAGTAGATGATTACTACTTAATTAAGTGATCCAAGTTTTGACACGGTTTAGCTTGACTAATATATTCTGCAATAGAACTCCCTAGAAATGCAAATACAATAAACAATCTTACATCTGTAAATATTATTTTATACTCAATAAGTTTGACTTTTGCAAACCACTACGAAGAGATGGAGTAGGATAAAGTTTCTCATTTATAAATAAGATTTTTTTAATTGTACATTAAATCACGAATCTTGCTACTTCAAATGAGGTATTAAAAAAAGAAAACAAAAGTAAACTCCTTGGCATTTTCAACTTACTGTTGTAAGAGCCAACGTGCGAAGGGAATCCTTTATATTGAAGGTCGAATAGAATGGTGACACGTCAACAAGTTAAATGTAGTTAAGAGTGACGTATTGTAAGAGACAGATATGTGATGAACAATCACGTGCCGGAAATATCGTGCTATCGTGGAGCACGTGATTGAATGACCGGGAATTTGACTTCCATTTATGATTTGATGGTTGTAATTGTAAGTTCGTAACTATTATGTTACTAATTCCTTTTTTTTTCTTTATGTATGTCACTAACATTGAAACTTTGACTAATTCGAATTAGCATTTGTTTACCCGAAAAATCGAATATAGTTAAATTTGTATACGGTTCTAATGACACGTGATAAATCTTGATATAAATTGTAGAGTGAAATACAAAAATCTCTATTCTTGGCAAATGGAATGAAATATAAGACAGGAAAGAGGAAAATGTTCAAAAACCAGCTGCCTTTCAATGTGCTAACCTCCCCCTCTTATATTGGGGGATCCTACTTTATCTATAATAATAATATATAGTGGAGGACCCACGATGAATTATCTTTTTCTCGATTTCCGCCAAGATTCTCTCCCATAATGCGGTTGCAACGGCTCTTGTCTGCGAGCTCGATACTGGCCCGAGCTCGATATTGCATCGAGCCCTCGGCCTTGGTTAGAGCTCGATTCTGACTTGGGGTCTTGATATTCGGGGTGAGTGTTGGTCGGTCTATCCATCTTCGATAATCTCCGCTTTGCCTCGTAGTTCGATTTGGATATGAGCTCGATAACGATACCGACCTTGTCATTGATCTGTCTTAGAGCTCGAAGCTCGACACCCTTACTTCGGACCTCGACCGAGCTTGTCATGCAAATACCCTTTGATCGAAGCATTATCGTCTCGACCAGTCCGTACGACTGACTCAATCGGTTTTGACCGTACACAGATAGTCCCCTCGTTTCTCGGAAAAGGATGTGGCGAGAAACGATATGATTTCCCAACAGCTCGATCAGATATATACTGACGTTTACGTCGATCACGACCATGACGTATGTGATAGTTGTCCTATCGGTTCGATTTTACCAAGGCATTTAATGTGTGTCAGATGGTGGTCGGCCACCTCTGATACTGAACCGTCATTGCTTCAATCTATAAATAGCCTTTTCTTCCACCATTCATCACTTTTACGTCTTCAATCTTCCAAATTTTCTGAGTTTTTTGCCTGTAAATCTGCGAGTTTTACTGCAAACTCTTTCTTAAAACACCAAATACCTCCGTTCTTTGTTCACGGAATTTTAAATGGAAAAAATGTCTAAAACTGTTCCGCAAAAAGAGGCTGCTTCTTCATCTCGACCTGTTGGTGGCAAGGATGTGGAAGAGCCCCGCCCTGAGGAATTCGTTCTGGTAGGGTGTTCGACTGTAGGCGGTTTTAAAATTGAAAGGCCTTCTCCGATACCGGGTCGGTGTGAGCCGATATCGAGGTACCAATGTTCAATTACCGAAAAAGTTCTCGATAAAGTCATACAAGAATGCAACTGGGATAATAAACTCGTAGTAATCTCATCGCCTGACGGATCAGTTACTACCCACGTTGAAGGATTCTTAAGTGTTTACACTTATGCTTTCCACGTTGGGACCTCTAGACCCTATCATTGTTGCCTTTTATAAAAGGTACGATGTGACCCTCAGCCAAATCCACCCTTCCCTTTGGAGAATAGTGATTCTTCTTCGATTTTTCTCGAGCAAGGTCGAGGGGCGTATCTTCACCCTCGATCATCTTATGCGCCTTTACAGTCCCGGACTTTATCTAGGAGGGTTGATCAAGCTTGCTCACCGAGCAACCAAAGCGCCATTCTCGAGCATAGACGAGACTCGGGATCGGGGTTGGATGGGCCGTTTTGTTCGAATCAAAACCTCGGACTTGATCCCTACCGATGACTTGCCATTTCCCAAGAGATAGAATATGAGCCGTGAGTAAACGTTTCTCTTTGCCCGTTTTGATTTTGTGATTGCCTTTTATTTTGTTGGTCCATTTTTCTTTCCTTATCACAGTCGTAGCTCGAATGCTGGAACCGATCTTGGATCTTAGATAATGGGTCAAAAATCTGGTGTTGCAGAGACCGTACTCTGAGTGTGCTTGGGTCGAATTATCAAAGAGTCGATGGGAGGCCCGCAGTCATGGTAAATCCTTTTGTCAATTTGTCTCTTCATCCGTTTGTATGGTAAATCTCTCTCTTCCATTTTTTAGGACTCGGGAAAGATGTAGTCATGAGGCCCTCATCTAGTGGCGAAGAAGTTCATGCCCTGAAGCAGGTAAAAGAAAGGAAAAGAAAAGACGTATCGGGCTCCCCGGGCTTGGAAAAGAAGAAACCGGCTAAGAGACCTCGAAAGCCGAAGGGGGGCTCTAGTGTTATGTCTTCGAAAGTGGCTCGACATTTAAGGGGCGAGCCCGAAGAAGGAGAGGAGAATTTAGCCTGCATACGGGCTAATGTTGTGATTCAATAAACTTCCAATTTGGTGGAAGCGAATCAGGGAACCTTGGCCATAATCCCAGAACAAGAAGAAACCGAGATTATTCCTTCTCGAGCTAAGATGATTGAAAGGGATACCGAGGGTGGATCTTCTCGAACAGTAGAAGATATTTCAAAGGATGAGTTCGGGATAGTTGATATTGGCGGATCCCCTCAGATTTTGGATGCCATGATTCGAGAGGCCGTCATGTTGGAGGATCGGTCCTATGAGGGTATTCACGAGTCGGCTAATATCCATGGTTTTCTGGAGGGGCTTGAGTCAGGTACCTCGGAGGAGGTTACCGGTTTTGGTGGAATGCCGGTACCTAAAAAAGTGTCGTGGTCGGGTTCTACCGAGCCTTCATCGATTCATAAACTGGTGGGCCAATTTCCGGCCCCGAGTATCGATCCCGACCGAAGGCGGAAGATAGTGTTCTCCGTACCTGCGGATACCCGAATTTTTTCTTCCCCTGTGAGGATTGCTAGTTACCTTCGGTCCTTGGTGACCGAAGAAGATCAATCAGTGATGAATGCGGTGGGGCCTGCCTGTCTCTTCAACGAGGCCCAACATGCTTTGAATCGGGTAACTCTGATGGCGTTTTTGCCATTTCTTTTACACATAAAATTGTAGGTAATTCTAATGTTTCTCCTTTTGTTTGCAGGCTTCGGTGTTGCATCACGAGGCCTTTCTTCGAATCCGGGAGGAGCATGATGCCTAGGTTCGAAGCCTCACTGAGAAGAGTGACTCGTACAAGCTCCTTAGTGAAACACTTCAAGCAGATTTGACAGCGGCTCGGGAAGAGCATGAGGAGATGGCTGAGCAGGTATTCCGAATGTTCTATGATAGTGAAGATGAAAAAGAGATAACCACTAACGATCCGATTCTGCAGGTTCGGCAGAGGATCGAGCAGATTAGATGGCTTAACTCACAGGTAGATGCGCTACTGGCTAAGGCATAAGAATTTAAAAAGTGTATGGATATCATTGTCTCGAAAAAGGAAGCCGTTCAAGCTCGGTTAGAGTTGTCTGATGCCCAACTTTGATCTGCGAAAGAAAATGCTTCGGGCCTGATCGAAAAGATGAAAGAGCTTCAGCATCGGTTGGATTTGGCCACTTCAGATAAAGCAGATTTGGCTAAAGAACTTAAAGTGGCCAGTTCTAAAGTGACCGAGGCCAATAAGAGAGTTGATGCCAAAGTGGCTCAATTCAGGATTGATGTCGAGGTTAACCAAGCCAAAGCTGAGAGCATGGTCGAACATGCAAAATGGCAAGCTCGGAGAGCAACTCTCGAGGAGGTCAAAGCTCAGGGCTTCGATATTGGGGCCGAGATTAAAGTTGCCAGGTCGGAGGAGAACAAAACTCGAAGGTTGGCCTTTCCTGAGGAGGACTCCGATGACTCGGGGGAGTCTGAAGATGATGACGATGCCGAGAATACGGCCTCCGATGAAGATTGAGTCATTTAGGGCCTTAGGTCATTTGTTGCGTTCTTTTGATACCGCTTTCGGTTTTTGTATAGAGAACTTCCCTTTGGCAGAGTAGCCGTCTCTGTATAAAAATTTGTAAATTATATCTTTCTTCCTTTTGAAGCAAAATAGCCTTTTAAGCTAAATAGTTAGTTTGAATTTTAATCTCTGTTGCCTTCGAGCCTTGTGGGTAGTCCCCTTTGCTTTATCAGGTTCGAACATCCTTCAGCCTTAAATAGTCAAGCGTTCGTTTGAATTCAAAGAAACAAGTAATTTTACTCGAAATAATGTAGCCCGTAGGTGCAATGGTCGAGTGAGTGCTTGCTCGAACTCGAAATAAAAGTATCCCGTAGGCTTCGAGCGAGTGCTTACTCAAACTTGAAATAAGGTAGCTCGTAGGCATTATGGTCGAGTGAGTGCTTGCTCGAACTCGAAATAAAAGTAGCCCGTAGGCTTAATAGTCAAGTGAATGATTCGAACTCGATGTAATGTAGCCCGTAGGCGTAATGGTCGAGTGAGTGCTTTCTCGAACTCGAAATAAAAGTAGCCCGTAGGATTAGTAGTCGAGCAAATGATTCGAACTCGATGTAATGTAGCCCGTAGGCATTATGGTCGAGTGAGTGCTTGCTCGAACTCAAAATAAAAGTATCCCATAGGCTTAGTAGTCGAGCGAATGATTTGAACTCGATGTAATGTAGCCCGTAGGCGCAATGGTCGAGTGAGTGCTTGCTCGAACTCGAAATAAAAGTAGCCCATAGGCTTAGTAGTCGAGCGAATGATTCGAACTCGATGTAATGTAGCCCGTAGGCATTATGGTCGAGTGAGTGCTTGCTCGAACTCGAAATAAAAGTAGCTCGTAGGCTTAGTAGTCGAGTGAATGATTCGAACTCGATGCAATGTAGCCCGTAGGCATAATGGTCGAGTGAGTGCTTGCTCGAACTCGAAATAAAAGTAGCCCGTAGGCTTAGTAGTCGAGTGAATGATTTGAACTCGATATAATGTAGCCCGTAGGCGCAATGGTCGAGTGAGTGCTTGCTCGAACTCGAAATAAAAGTAGCACGTAGGCTTAGTAGTCGAGTGAATGATTCGAACTCGATGCAATATAGCCGGTAGGCATAATGGTCGAGTGAGTGGTTGCTCGAACTCGAAATAAAAGTAGCATGTAGGCTTAGTGATTGAGTGAGTGCTTGCTCGAACTCGATCCTGTTTTCATAATAAATCTTGAACATAGAATATCGGTGAAGAAGAGGGCTTTCTTTGCAAGTCATTATACATGTGTTCATGTTTTGCGTCAGGGCTCGGGCCAACTACATAAGCATGTTTCATTTTGACCATTTGACTATTACAACATTTCCTGTCAAGACACTGTTTGTCATGAAATAACGAAGTAACTTCCTTTGCACCGAACTTGATAATCATCACAGATACGTTCAATGATAAAGCCCCCCAGTATACGAGGTTGATTTTAAAGAGGCATCGGATACTCAGCAGTAGTATTGTTTTAGGCGTTACATGTTCCAATTGCTTGGTAGTTGATTGCCATTTTATCAGACCGGGTTTGGAGGATTTCCGCTATATGGCCGGTATCGATCTCTGGTCGACCTTTGCTTGGTAGTTCTTTTGATGACGGACCTAGAAATCGACTGGCCATCTTCGATTCTTATTTTGGATTGATATCGATTGTGCACATCGGTCCAAGTAATAGCTGGGTACTCAATCATATTTTGCTTCAACCGCCGTGAAGCCATCGAGCTCCGCTCGTTTAGACCTTGAGTGAAAGCTTGAACAACCCAATCGTCTATGACTGGTGGCAGGTCCATTCGTTTTATTTGAAAATGAGATACAAACTCCCTTAGCATCTCGTTATCCTTTTGTATTACCTTGAACAAGTCCAACTTTCTGGTTTCGACATTTATGGCTCCGGCATGTGCCTTTACGAAGCAATCTGCAAGCATAGCAAAAGAATCAATAGAGTTAGATGGTAAAATCTAATACTATACCATTGCCCCCTTTGACAGGGTTTCACCGAATTTTTTCAATAATACAGATTCGATCTCATCATCTTCCAAATCATTGCCCTTGATGGCACACGTGTAAGAAGTGATGTGCTCGTTGGGGACGGTTGTTCTGTTATATTTGGGTATTTCGGGTATACAGAATTTTTTGGGGATTGGTTTTGGGGCTGCACTCGAGGGAAAAGGCTTTTGAATGAACTTTTTCGAATCCAGCCCTTTTATAATTGGTGGAGATCTCGGGATCTGATCGACCCTGGAATTATATGTTTCTACTTTTTTATCGTTGGCTTCGACTCGTTTTGTGAGTTCCTCGAGCAATTTAGTAATTTCGGAAGTAGTCCCCTATTCTTGCTCGCTTGACTTCACTATTGATGGCTCCATTCTATGGGTGATTTCTCGAAGCGGATCGGGCTCCGGCCTGCTTTGTACCTGAGTTTGGCTCTGCAACTAGGCTATCGCTATTTGCTGGGCTTGAAACATCTCGAAGATCATCCGTAAGTTGGCTCTGATCTCCTCTACGTTATGGGTGTCTCGAGCTATGGATCGAGTACCGCCCTGAATATTTTTTTTCCGGTTCGGAACGTTGGTTTGCCTCAAGAGCCACTTGTGAATTGACATCTAGCGGTACTCCGACTCGGATTTCAGGTACTTTGACTCGAGCTTCAGTGACATCGTTAAGTGGCCTTCCCGCCCTGGGTATCAAGTTGTTGGTTTCATCCTGAAGGCCGGCTTCGTGGTCGATAGGTAAAGCCATTGCTGATTTGAAGTTATAAGCTAGTGTGTACTGTAGATTTATATCAAACAATCACTGTTATCCTTAGCCCCACGGTGGGCGCCAAACTGTTTACCCGAAAAATCGGATAGAGTTAAATTTGTACATGGTTCTAAGGACACGTGATAAATCTTGATACAAATTGTAGAGTGAAATGCAAAAATCTCTATTCTTGGCAAATGGAATGAAATATAAGACAGAGAAAGGAAAATGTTCAAGAACCAGGTCCGCCTTCAATGTGCCAACCTCCCCCTCTTATATTGGGGGATCCTACTTTATCTATAATAATAATATATAGTGGAGGACCCACGATGAATTATCTTTTCTTTGATTTTCGCCAAGATTGTCTCCCATAATGGGGTTGCAACGGCTCCTGTCTGCGAGCTCGATACTGGCCCGAGCTCGGTATTGCATTGAGCCCTCGGTCTTGGTTCGATCTCGATTCTGACTTGGGCTCTTGATATTCGGGGTGAGTGTTGGTCGGTCTATGCATCTCCGATAATCTCCGCTTTGCCTCGTAGTTCGATTTGGATATGAGCTCGATAATGATACCGAGCTTGTCATTGATCTGTCTTAGAGCTAGAAGCTCGACGCCCTTACTTCGGACCTTGATCGAGCTTGTCATGCAAATACCTTTTGATCGAAGCATTATCGTCCCGACCAGTCCGTACGACTGACTCAATCGATTTTGACCATACACAGCATTGTATAAGACTCATACAACAAAAAAATATTCCGCACTAATATGTTTTTTATTTTCAGAATTTGAACTCAAAATCTCTAGTTATGAATGAAATAATCGGGTGAAGTGCACTAGTAGCCACTTTTAACTCTGGTATTAAAATATATCTATAATTTACAATGTATTTAGAGATTAGTCAATTCGCCCAAACTTAAGGACTAATAACCTGTTTGGCCAAGCTTCTCCCCAAGCCAAAAGTATTTGTTTTTCAAAAAGTGTTTTTTCCCTCAATTTGAGGTGTTTGGCCAAGCTTTTTTTGAAAAACAAAAGTGCTTTTGGCTAGAAGCAGAAATAGTTTTGAAGAAGCAGAAAAAAGTAGCTTCTCCCCAGAAGCAGAAGCAGAAGCAGTTTTGACTTTTCTTCCTACCAAAAATACCCTTTGCAAAATATTATATATACCAAAATAACCTTACTTAGTTTAAACTATTAAGGAATATAAATAACTTTTGGGATGAACTTTCATATTTATTGAATGATTTTTTGATATATTTAAATTATCTTGAAAGAATAAAGTACTTTTCAATTTTATTTTTATATTTTACTTAAATAAAATAAAAACTTAATTATTATCTTTAATAATAAATATTTTTAATTATTTATCTACTTATATAATATTAACTATTAAGCAAATCTCTTCATGTCCTTATTTGTAATTTGACACTTAAAAGTACTTTTCGAAAAGCTTGACCAAACACAAATTATTGTTCAAAAGTGCTTTTCAAATTGATTAGCCAAACACAAACTGCTTTTCTCCAAAAGTACTTTTTCGAAAAGCACTTCTAAAAAATAAGCTGATTTTTCCAGCTTGGCCAAACAGGCTATAAGTATCATGAATTTTTGTATCCTAGATTTTTTTGCTGCTAATTTAGAATTCTTAGGGTTCTAAATTTTTTAGCTGCTAATTTGAAATTCGTCATGAATTTGTGAACTGCTAATTTAAAATTCAAGACATACAATTTTAATTTCTGGACACAATATTCAAATTTTAAAATATGGTGTCCTGAAGTTTGAACCTTGAGGTTTAAACTTTAGGAGGCGGTGTCTTGAAGTTTGAGAGAATTGTCTAATATTTAAATACATTATAAACTGTGGATATATTATAAATAACATGCTTAAAAGTGGCTACTTGGTGTCATTTCCACCAAATAATCCTATCTATTCCAACACAACCCTAGTGGGTCGTTTGGTACGAGGGATAAGGTGGGATAGGATCTAGGATTAAATTTATACCGTATTTGGTTGGCGGTATAAATTTATCCAGGATATCCCATCTTATCCCACTTTATCCCATCAAACTTGGGATTATTTTATCCCACCTCCCATGTGGGATAATTTAGTCCAGGGATTACAATCTCGGGATAATTTAGTCTACGTACCAAACGACCCCTAGGTGATTACAATTTACAACTTCAAATATTATCAATTTATATATATACTTCTTGTTTTTGTAACTTTTTTGTTGTTTGGATAATTAGGAAAGTAATAGTCCCCCAGTCTCATTTTATATGATAAATCTTTTTTGAAAGAAAATTGTCCTAATTGTTATAAATAAAATCATATTTAAGGTGAATGTCAATATTTTAGAGAGATTTTAGGGTTTGTTACTTGGTGGCTAAGTCACTCTTTCCTATAAATAGAGATGTTCTATTCCATTGTAAATCATCCCAAATCAATAAGAAATCTCTCTCTGTACTTTTCTCTGCAATACTCTTCTTCTTCTTTTATTGTTTTATAACACGTTATCAGCACGAAACTCCAACCAATTGAATAAAGACTTTGGGATACGTGCATGGTGCTCAACTGGTACATAATATCGAGCATAATGATTGGCAATTGTTCCATGAACCTCCTTCGGGTAAATTCTGGATATAATGTAAGTATTTTACCTTATTTTTCTCTTTTAAATTCTTGAAATTCTATAATTTTATTTTAAATACAAGTAAAGACAATAAATTTTGATTATAACTCAATAGAGTTTGTGAGAAATTATAACCACCCGAAGTGGTAAAATTTGTATATCTTGCCATGATCAAATTCATGTATGATTATGAGCACAAGAAGTGGAAACTTGTCCCATTGAATTTGCTTCATTCTCGTTCCCTTAAGATAATGTGGTAGCAATATGTAATAACTCATAAAGAAGATAAAATTATTACCGTGAAGGTATCAATGGATGTGGACATGGCAATAGACGAAATTATAATCGTCATCATTGTGGTAATGAGAATAATAAGGATTCTCAAAATAATCCTTCACTCTGTGAAAGTAATATTTGTCATAGACTTGACATTAGATTTTTAAAGTACTTATAGATGATTATGCTCCATTCATGATGTGAATGTGATAACATGTGATTTATGAATACATATTCATTCTTGAAAGAATATGAGCGTGTTAGTGGTAGTGAATATACCACACTCACCTCTAGAAGGAGGTTTAATTGAGATGAAATAAGAAAATAATTTCATTATTATGGCATGAATGGTCATTGATCACGTACCTATTATGATTATGCCAAAATATTGGCAATATGATCATTACAGGGCAAAAGTGATGGAAGCAACATATCTTATCTATAATAATTTTGACCATGACCATAATGGTATAACTTTCTCTTTGAAAGATATATTTATCATATGGATGTGATGAATACGAGGTAGTGCAAAATTAATTAAGAGCTCTAGAAGATCCAATTATTACTATTTTGGAGAAATAAAACTGATTATCAATAATGTATTGTATTGTAGTAAGTCTCAAAGAAACTTATTGAGTTTCTAAAGTATTCACGAAAGTGGTTGATTATATTGAGACTATAAATAAAGGAAAGATTTAATATCTTCTATTACTATAACTTGTAGCGGGGTAATATGTATGTGAAAAGTCACTCGCTTTATTATCTACTTTGTACTACACAAATAAAAGAATTCCATAATAAAGTAAACTTTATTGATATAAAAACTCATACCATAATAAACTTGGCGTTTATTGATAATTGCACACGTCACGGTGTAAACCTAGAGTTTATCAATATTAATAATTTATCCACTTGGTATAATTGAAAATTTAAGTATGGTGTGAAAAAAAAAAATTCACAAGGGTAAATATTAAAGAACTAGAAAGTTCTGTACGAATTCTCTTATGTTATTTGTTCTCATTAAATAATAGACCAACTATAAATTGGGATTGAATCCCATGAATGCTGGAAATATCAAAGATGAATATGGGCTCATTCACTTGTCATGTATACCACATAATATGCATCTATGAGATGGTTACATGTGCGATTATTATTAATCTGCAACCTGTTGTTTGCGAGGTAACTTGCTCAGTAATTTAATTTCGTGCATAATTTTCATATTTTCTATTCAAGACAGTTCATCTTGATAAGTTGGTTTATAACACAATTGATTTAACAAAATAATTAATTGAGTGCCTCAACTTAATAGCTAAACTATTGCTTATGAGAAAAAAAAAAAGTTGTCTGTATCAGTTTGATATACGTTATACACGAAAGTATATTACATTCTTCCCTCACAAGTGGTTCACGGTTAGGAACCAAATAATTCCATCATTATTGATGTGCGGTGTATATTTTGATTAACACCATAACACACAAAGGTGGGTTTCCAAAGTTGTGGAAGCAAGTTAGTTTTTCTAACATGAGGAGGAGACAAGATAAACAGTTGAGAAAACGTTACGTGGAATGAATTATCATTTCTACATTTAGATCCTCGAATAAGATAATATTAACTTGAAGTTCATAAAAGATAATTCATTTGTAGTATATTGCAAAGCATGCCAGATGCATTTGCGGACCCAAAGAAAGTAACTATATTCTCACTGTAAATGCTCATACTAGAATAAGTCCTAGAAAGACAAAGTCTATGGTATGTTTATAGTGTATAGATAAATCGGTTTCAAATAAAATTCTTGATAAAGAAGATGAGCAAATGATCATAATAAGGAGGCAAGTGATCTAGAAGATCACATAACATAACACGTCATAAAATCTCAGGAGAGGTTCAGGTACCTGAAAATATGAATGAAGAGATCTCTATCTTATGTCTTTATGAAAAATAATATTGGAACCGATATAAAATATTTGTCGACAACATCTATGATAACTCTAAATATAGATGGGGATCTTAAGTCTGTCGAATACAGACACAAAAATATTAGCCAAATAGAAGAGACACAATTCGAATAGAATTGGTTTTATATGAAAGACATGTAGTTTTGGACATGTTGTTCAAACACTTGAATGTATAAAGTCAATGGTGTGTGTAATCACTTTTATCTATCTTATATGTCTAGCATGGCATGAAAACTTGATATGCATCTAAAGTCGATTTGTATGGCTTATATGACATAGCTTATATGACAATCTCTAAAGGATTTAAATCACTTAAAGTATATACAATTCTTGATTTTGAAGCACCACATTCTAAGTGCAATTTGTGCACATATGTATCTTGCTATAACTATAAGCATGATAATGTGATAACGAGAATTTTTACCTCTATGGAGATATTGAAAAGCCATTCCACGACATTATATGAAGACATTATATATCTATCAAGAATGATGATTTCAAGGTGCAATATATATATCTATCAAGAATGATGATTTCAAGGTGCAATATATTCATTCAAGTTAATATGGATGATTTGTTTATCAAATCTCTACCAACGATCTTTTGAAGATGGTGCACAAGATTGGAATGCGAAGGCTCAAGGATGTGAATTGATGCTCTCATCAGGGGGAGTTAATATGCGTTGTACTCTTTTTTCCTTATAAATTTTTGTCCCACTGGGTTTTCCTTGCAAGGTTTTTAACGAGGCAACCAAAAGGCGCATTTCTATGAGATTTTTGAATGATTTGGAACACCTAGTCCAAGGTTTCGAAATTTAGTTAAAAAGGTTGACCAGATGTTGACGTATGTGTAGTGACCCGGAGAATTTTTGCTAAGGAAATTAAGGTTTTGTGGTGTCGAGGTAGATCAATTAGTACAAAGGTTGTAGAAATTTCTCGCGGCGAGCTTGCGAGCCAAGGCTCGGACTTTTAGGGTTGAACAATGCACCGGGAGGTAAAGAAAATTTTTTGGCGGAAAAAAATACATTTCTGCGGTCCATTATGCGACCACATAATCACTTTGCGGGCCGCATAATGGCCGCATAAGTGAGGCAGAAGAGGTCCAGTTTGGATGAAATCTGCGGTCGACTATGCGATCGCATAACTGTTATGCGGTCACTATGCGACCGCAGAACAGGTATGCGTGCCGCATAGTGACCACAGTACACAGACAAATATTTGCCAGTATTGGACACAGATTATGCGCCCGATATGCGGTCCGCATAACCATTATGCGATCGCATATGCGACCGTAGAACCTGTTCTGGAGCTTCATTTTTCTGGTTTTATAAACCCGACCCCATTCTTATAAAACACTATTGGGGGTCATTTTTAAGGGTTTCATCTGATATTTTAGAGAGAGGTGAGAGCATTTTAGAGAGAGAAAGCGAAGACTTAGTCATTTATCCATCAATTCTTGTTCAAGGTTTGAAGATTTCACAAGGAACTTGCTAGGGCTTCAAAGAGGTAAGAATTTCTTTTCCTCAATTCTTCAATTTCGGGTTTGGAGTAAAAATAGGTTATTAATAGTATGATTCTTGGGTGTAAGAGTATTATTTATACATACCAATAAGGTTGTGGAAAGATTGTTAAGTTCAAATGGGTACGGATTGGGTTGAAAATGGTAGAAATCTTCATATATTTTAATTGAAGATTTGAGGGTCGAGTTGGTATCGGATTTTGATAAAATTTGTATGGTTGAACTCGTGGTTGGATGGACGTTCATATTCTGTAACTTTTGTCGGGTTTCGATATATGGGCCCCACGAGCAATTTTTGAGTTAATTTCGAATTTTATTAGAAATTAGTATTTCCTTATTGAATTAATTACAATAATTTGTATTGATTGAATCAAATTAATTGTGGCTAGATACAAGGCTTTCAGAGACCAATTCTCGTGGCAAGAGCATAGCAGAATAAAGAATTACACGGGTTGAGGTAAGTAACAGTTTTAAATCTGGTCCTGAGAGTATGAAACCCTGGATTTTTGTATCATGTGATTACTTTGGAGGTGACGCACATGTTAGGTGACGGCGTGCACCGAGGGGATTGTGACTTGGTCCGTCCCATGAGACTGTAAAGTTGAATAACTTGTTGTTAGTTATATGCTCTCTATGTGTTGTGGAAATTTGGCTGTAAGGCATGTTAGAAACCATGTTTACGCTATATGTTGGTACTGCTGGGACCTACATAGGTCGTGTACATATTGAATTATCTGCTAAATTGTTGTTTGGTACTTAGTCACAGTTTATTATTTATTTTATCTCAGTCTCTGTTATTATTATTGATACATCATATCATTATTTTTTGGGCTGATTTCATGATTATTGAGAGCCCGAGAGACTGGAGAGATTTATGACTGAGTGAGGCTGAGGGCCTGATTGTGAGATATTGATACTATGGTATATGAGTTGACCGTGCGGATCCAGATATTGATACTATAGCACGTGAGTTGTCCGTGCAGCACATGAGTTGGCCGTGCAGATCCAGATATTGATACTATGGCACGTGAGTTGTCCGTGCAGCACGTGAGTTTGCCGTGCAGATTCTAGCGCTTGGGCTGTAGGAGCCCCTCCGGAGTTTGTACACCCCCAGTGAGCGCGGGTACCCATTGAGTGTGAGTGCTAAGGGCTGGGAGCCCAGTGAGTGATTGTTGTCCTGAAAGGCTGTACTTGCTTTTCATTTATTGTTACACTTAGTTGCTATCTGTCATTGCTGTGAAATTTTCTGAAAGATTTATATCCGGATTACCTAAACTTGAAATGTATAAAACTGATTTGGCTTAAACTTTTGGAATTGAAAGCATGCCTACTCTCTGTTGGAATTACTGAAAATGAACTGTAACTGTGTAGCTCGTCATTATCTTCAGTTCCTTATTTATTATTGTTACTTGATGAGTTGGTTGTACTCATACTACATCCTGCACTTCGTATGCAGATCCAGGTGTTTCCGGACATAGCGGGTGTTGATCATTTCACGCAGTTGATTTTCAGGAGATTCAGAGGTAGCTACCGTATTTTGCAGACCTTGTCTCTCCTTCCCCATCTCCTCGTTTACCGTATTTTGTTCTTAGACTATTATAGACCGTATTTTGTTTTTCAGACTTGTATTCATATTAGATGCTCATGTACTTAGTGACACCAGATTTTGGGAGTGATTGTATCGGTAATTGTAGGATTTATGGATTTTATTGAAATATTATATTTTCAAACTTAAGAGAAATTGTGGTTTATTGAGATTTTTGGCTTGCCTAGTATTGAGATAGGCACCATCACGACTGGTGAGATTTTGGGTCGTGACAGCATTTTACTCTTTTTCCCTTGTAGGGTTTTGTCCCAATAGGTTTTCCTTGCAAGGGTTTTAACGAGGCAACCAAATGGCATACTGTTAGATATGTGTACTCTTTTTCCTTCACTCGAATTTTTTTCCACTAGGTTTTATTTTAGTTAATGTTTTAACGAGGCACATTATCTGTTGAATAGACATTCAAGGGGGGAGGGTGTCATAAATAGAATTATATTTAAGGCGAATGTCTATATTTTAGAGAGATTTTAGGGTTTGTTACTTGGTGGCTAAGTCACTTTTTCCCTATAAATAGTTAGGGTGTTCAAAACCGAACTGAAACTGAAAATCGAATCGAAACTGAAGCTTAATGGCTTATTGGTATCAGGTTAATGATTTAACGGACGAGAAACAGATTGAAATTTTTTTATTAACGACTTATCGGTTTGGGGGCAGATTATTCACGGATAATCCTTTAACCCGTTAAGAATATATATTACTGCTCTGGACACTTGTACGAAGTGCAAAGTGAATTGTACTGATTGCTTGGAAGTATCTTATTGGCCATTAAGTCTCTTCCCCACTGGATACCAATAATAAGTATTAAACTATTAACATTTACACTTTAGAAACCACAGCATCTATACCCAGTAGCCAACCCTCTTGCCTCTCCCTCTCCCTCTCCCTCTCGCCGTCTCGCCTCTCCCTCTCGGCTCTCGCCGACTCGCATGCCTTTTCAATACTTAAACTGGTCCTAATTGGTACAAGTTTGAATTGGAAACATAAGGTCTTGAACTAATTTTCAAAATAAGGGTGGCATACCGGGCCTGCCTTTTCAAATTTCAATGAATAGCTTCATCAGTGACGTTACCTTACTATGTCAAGAAATTTTCAAATAACAACCACACACACGCACAGCCAGCAGAGCAAGGAAGAAGAAAAGAGGAAGTCAAAAAATATATCGTCTGTTTATTTTCCAATAAGGTATTTCGCCCAAAGTAATCTTTCATCATGGGTACAGTGATTGATCTCTATAGATTACTTGTCTTTTGATATCCAGTATTTGATTCTAGTAATATGGTCTCGTGGAGTAATTTAGTTGATATATATGTATGAGAAATGTTAACTATATTGTTGTCTCGGGGATGTACTCCCCAACACTGTGTTGAAGTATGTTAAGTTTCAATCAACTGAAACCAAACCGATAACCGCCCAATAATAGCTAAACCGATACCAATCCGTCTGATATCTTATCGGGTGACTAGCGGATTAATACATTTAAAAATCGATAACCGATAAGCCAAATCGTTAAGAGTAAATAACCGCCTGATCTGCCCATTAAGCAGCCCTAATAAATAGAGATGTTCTATTTCATTGTAAATCATCCCAAGTCAATAAAAATTCTCTCTCTATTTTTCTCTGCAATACTCTTCTTCTTCTTTTATTGTTTTATAACACTAATAATATTATTTTTATATTTAAAATAACTTTTTATATAAATATTTATAACTTGTTCTAGATTACAAGTTTAAAATTTTTTCTTTCTTTCTTAACCTCTCTATCCAGTCAAACGGTGCCACAACCATGGGGATGGAGGGAGTAGTAATTAAAGTAGGATGAGATACCTAGTTAACAAGGTAAAACATATTACGCATAGTAATAAAATATCATGATTAGGTAATATGCTACCTTACAAATAAACAAAATATAAACTATCATGATAGAAAGTTATACTGTATCTACCCTTTAATGTGAAGGCTTCAACTATTATAATCGACTAAGGTACTCACTTAGTTTAAAAAAGAATAAACCTATTATAATTTAGGAATCGAATATGGTTTTCTTTTTTTTCTTACCATATCTTTGCAAATAGTTTTAAATATTTTAAATTATTAATTATTGTGACTAATTGTTGCGACCAAACACACTCACGCAAGTATACGCGGTCGTCAAGTAATAAAGTGACTAAAAGTCGGATGTCGAACCCACGAGGACTTATGATTAACTATTAACTAAATTAGACTATCCCAATTATCTAAACAAGAATTAAATCTAAAAATATTTTATTCTAAACTAATTAAATAAAAAAAATATAAATAATAAACTTTGAACAGAGAAAGAGCAGATTTTTATGATATCAATGTAATGAAAACGATCTAGGGTTATGGGCTATCTAACAATCCTATTGTATTCTTCAATTGAATTGACCGACTAATTTATCTAGCTTATTGGTTGACAGGGTTAATATTGCTCATAAGAATCTGTCAAGTTCTTACTCGCCTATTCAAGCTAACCTAACGCCTATATGTCTATGGAGTTAGAATCAACAAGAACGCATTTATAATTCCTGTAAATCAACCAAGCAAGGCAATTAGGTATATGTCTATCCTAACTACGAATCCGTTCCCCGATGCCCGAGTTCAAGAACTTGCCCTACTCAATCCTGTATGCAATATAGGATTTCCACTTTCGCGTTCAATTCTAGATTCGTAGATAATATTCAATTGGTGATCAAGCAATTAAATAATTAAGTGCAAGATTGAATAAATAAACTAATATGATAAATCAAGAAGTCAAAATCAATATCCGAATAACAATAGTCATGAAAGAACCACAACCCTAGAACGTGAAGTTTAGCTCCACATAGACATGGTAGCCAAACAACAAATCATATAAAGAAACATAAAAATTACTAAGTTTGGTGGGAGAAAGATGAAACTCGATGAATTCCGGCCTCCACAGCTTTTTCGTGGCTTTTTTCCCCTTCCCAATATGTTAGATGACCTAAAAGAGGCGTTTTTGGCTTATATATTGCGTACCAAAGTCGTGGGCCAAAGTTCTCCTATTTCTAATCCAAATCAGCTTCAGGGATTGATGCTAGGGTGGATGCGACGCATCCACCTCGTCCTCCATTTCAATTTTGCCTGCGAAGGTGGATGCGACGCATCCACCTTGTCCTCTATTTCTCAGCTTTGCATAGGTGCGGATGCTATGACGGATGCTATGGGCTGACTTCACTGCTAAGGGTGCGCGAACTGATCTTTTTCTAGATTGGATGCGACGCATCCAATCTCTCTTCCTTACCTAGAGCACCTTTTCTTCATATTTTTGCACTCCACACACCCTAATTCACCACACATGACTCAATTAGTTATAAAATCAATAATTAAACCATGTTGGGCATTTTAAAGATCAAATAACATCAAGAAGCGGTTAAAACATGGGTAAAGTAACATCAACACATATCGAAATATGCCAAACATCACTACCCCACACTTAAACCTTTGTTCGTCCTCGAACAAACCATCCTATAGTAGACAAAACAAAATTAAGCTCTTATCATTCAAAGCATACTGCACCTATGACCATGGTTATTTGCAACAATTAGGCTCTAGACTATGCATCACACACACTTCCCTTTACTTATGCCCTTCTTTAAACATATTCGAACAAAGACAACATGCTCACAACAACCCTAACCTCAAAAACCGACTCAATGTCACTATGCACTCATGGCTTGAACACCCAACATCATAGAGAAGTCTAATAACGTTACCTATCCCTCGTGAAACCATGTGCCCTCACAACAAGAACAAGAGAGCGAGTTCAATCCACACATTCGAATCTCATGATCAAATATATTTTAATGACTCACATATATCAAAGAAAATCGCTCACTCTCACAAAGAAGTCACATGCATGAAATTGGTACCATAGGCTTGCCCTTAATGTAAATCTCTACTAATGTAAGCTCGCTCGATCTAAAATCAATTAGGACTTTTTCATGGTTGTAATGTGGGCTAAGGGACGGGTAGGATATATTTAAGGAATAGTGACTCACCCTCCTAAGCACTTTAATACATCACAAAATTACTTTAAGCATTTTTTTCTTCAACCCCACTTCAATTTCACAAACAATATCACCCCCAAAACAGTCCCTTTTTCTTTAAGCACTACTTTAGTTCATACCCACTAGCAAGAACAAGATAACAATTTATTCATTTATATTTTTCTTTCTTTTTTTTCCAGATTTTTCTCTTCTTTTTTTTTCTTTCAATTTCCGCTAGTGGTGTATTATTTTACAAAATAAGTGCACCCTTCTTTCTTTCATTGGTTCCACTCAAAAGTCACCCCACACTTAGTCCCTTCTTACTTCTTTTAGCGCTCATCTAACAATTAAAGTGCTTTAAGAGGTAAAAGGATCAAAATAATATCAATTAAGAATAAAGAGGGTATAGGCTTGTAATGTGGGTACCAAATAAAAGGTCTACAGGCTCAAAAGGGTTAACTAGGGATAGATTTTATTTGTGATAAGCAATAAGCTCAAAAAGATCAAAGAAAGCCTAAAATTATTTTTTAAACCGAGCATCACCTAAAATTTCGCTTCAACTCACATACCGGGCAAGTTCTATACACAAGTACAATACATGGACAACACAAAAACCTCACCACACATGGCACATGACTCACTAAAGACGATCACATTCCGACTCTCAAGCAATGCAAGTATTCACGGAGCCACGAGATATTAAGTATTAAACACAAGGTGAACATAAGTCATGAAAATGAGAAATAGGCGCCACAAAACATGCTATCCATTTTAACAAGGTATCATCAATAATTTCAGAGTGAGAAGGGAAGATATTACATATGTAAAAGCCTAAATATGCCATTATCAACCAAGTCAAGGTCACCTAGGTTCATCATTCTTCCTCCTTTTATTCCCTACATTCCTACTCTACTCTAAAAAGAAAACAAAATTACCCGGTTCAAACTACATCCCATGGAAAAGAACCGAGGCACAAAGAAAAACCACAGGGGATTATTACTACCTAAAGAAAGCTAAAAGACATATTTTTGGATTTTTGTTTAGACTTTAATCCCTCAAGAAAACTGTCTAGGAGATCAATCGTCGGGAAAAGTCTAATTTTTCTACTTTTTCATTTTTTCCACAAAAGCTACTACACTTAAGAATGAGTACTACAAATAAGCTAAAATAGCACAGAAACTCATCCAAACGATCTCCTCACCCCACACTTAAAATTTTGCAATGTCCTCAATGCACACTATAAATAATAAGAGGGTAAACGAGACTCCCTGGTAGGCCAAAGGCCGAAGCAATAGCGGCTCACGAGGTACTCAGACTTCCCCCAGGCATCGTCCTTTGTGTGGGCACCCCACACTTAGTCCTCACCATCTAGCTCGCTTTTGCACTCTTCTAATGGCTTTGCTTCCTATGCTCATAATCCTACAAAACAAAAATAAATACTACAAAATAATAAAAATAAAATAAAATAAAAAGTAAACAAAAATAAAAGAAAGCAGTAACGCTGGGTTGCCTCCCAACAAGCGCCTGATTTAACGTAGCGGCACGACGTGAACCACTTTTTGCCTCCACCTCGAACTTATGAATTGAGCCCCTAACATGGCATCCAGTTTGTGGCTATGCTCCTTTGGTGGGGCTACAAAGATAACCAGGCCAAGTAATAAATTTTTCACTCTACACTTCTCGGCCTTTAGATGAGGAATGTATTTTTTGCTTTTTGGCATGACAAATTCAAAAATATAGGCATCATGTTCCTCTTCCATTGACTCCTCCAAAGGCTTAGATGACTCGATTTTCATGTCATCATCCAAATACAATGTCGAAAAATGTTTAGAATGAGAACCAACACGCCCTAACTTTGGAATTGTATTACTATTTATATCCTCATAGGTGCACACATTAGAGTCTTCAAATATAACATTATCTGCTACCTCGCATGGCTCTAGTGTACTTTTCTCAACATGGGCATCATCAAAAGAAATATGCTCGAATGATTGGCTCTCCACTTTTAGCTCCTCAATTTGGCGTATAAGCTCCTTTTCAGCTTCTGACAACTCATTACTATTTTGTTGGGCGATAGACGCAACAACCTTTGCATTTAATTTATCTTGCAAGTCGTGAATAGTAGTGACAAATTTATAGATCCCTTGTCCCAGTTTAGATCTTCCCTCTATAAAGTGTCTCATCCCATCAGTAAGTTCCTCATGTTGAGCTTCATATATTTCTAACTTTTCAGCCTGTTCTGCCAGCCAAGTTTGGCTCAAAATCTCCTCTTTTTCAAAAATTTTCTCTTGCTGGTACTCGCTCTCTTCATTCAATTCTTCCATATTGGCCTTCATTCTTGTGATTGCTGCCCTCATTCTTTTCATATCTTTTTTGAGTTCATCCTGTTGCTCTGCTACTTGCCTCAGAATATCCCTAATATATGCATCAGGCTCCATATCCTGCACTTCATTGCCCCTATCAAACTCAGAAATATCATTAGAAAGATCATAATAAGGGCTCAGAGAAGGATGAACAAAATTAGGACAACCATCCCAATGGCCATCTTGACCACCACACATATTACAAATATTCCACTCAAAGGATTGAGATTGTGCGCACAACTCGCTCCTGGGAACATTCTGACAATTTTTCCACCAGTGGGGTCCTCCACAATATGGACAAGGATCATCAAAATAAGAATAACCATCATTCGAACAATTTTTATTCCAAGATGCCATGCTAAAATAAATAAAAAATACTAACTAAAATAAAATAATAAAAAAAACATGAATAGATAAAAAAAAATGTCTAATCTAGAAAAATAGCAAATTTCTAAGTCCCCGGCAACGGCGCCAAAAACTTGTTGCGACCAAACACACTCACGCAAGTATACGCGGTCGTCAAGTAATAAAGTGACTAAAAGTCGGATGTCGAACCCACGAGGACTTATGATTAACTATTAACTAAATTAGACTATCCCAATTATCTAAACAAGAATTAAATCTAAAAATATTTTATTCTAAACTAATTAAATAAAAAAATATAAATAATAAACTTTGAACAGAGAAAGAGCAGATTTTTATGATATCAATGTAATGAAAACGATCTAGGGTTATGGGCTATCTAACAATCCTATTGTATTCTTCAATTGAATTGACCGACTAATTTATCTAGCTTATTGGTTGACAGGGTTAATATTGCTCATAAGAATCTGCCAAGTTCTTACTCGCCTATTCAAGCTAACCTAACGCCTATATGTCTATGGAGTTAGAATCAACAAGAACGCATTTATAATTCCTGTAAATCAACCAAGCAAGGCAATTAGGTATATGTCTATCCTAACTACGAATCCGTTCCCCGATGTCCGAGTTCAAGAACTTGCCTTACTCAATCCTGTATGCAATATAGGATTCCCACTTTCGCGTTCAATTCTAGATTCGTAGATAATATTCAATTGGTGATCAAGCAATTAAATAATTAAGTGCAAGATTGAATAAATAAACTAATATGATAAATCAAGAAGTCAAAATCAATATCCGAATAACAATAGTCATGAAAGAACCACAACCTTAGAACGTGAAGTTTAGCTCCACATAGACATGGTAGCCAAACAACAAATCATATAAAGAAACATAAAAATTACTAAGTTTGGTGGGAGAAAGATGAAACTCGATGAATTCCGGCCTCCACAGCTTTTTCGTGGCTTTTTTTTCCCCTTCCCAATATGTTAGATGACCTAAAAGAGGCGTTTTTGGCTTATATATTGCGTACCAAAGTCGTGGGCCAAAGTTCTCCTATTTCTAATCCAAATCAGCTTCAGGGATTGATGCTAGGGTGGATGCGACGCATCCACCTCGTCCTCCATTTCAATTTTGCCTGCGAAGGTGGATGCGACGCATCCACCTTGTCCTCTATTTCTCAGCTTTGCATAGGTGCGGATGCTATGACGGATGCTATGGGCTGACTTCACTGCTAAGGGTGCGCGAACTGATCTTTTTCTAGATTGGATGCGACGCATCCAATCTCTCTTCCTTACCTAGAGCACCTTTTCTTCATATTTTTGCACTCCACACACCCTAATTCACCACACATGACTCAATTAGTTATAAAATCAATAATTAAACCATGTTGGGCATTTTAAAGATCAAATAACATCAAGAAGCGGTTAAAACATGGGTAAAGTAACATCAACACATATCGAAATATGCCAAACATCACTAATATTATTTTTTATGAAGTTTCTAAATATGTAAATTTTAATTCAAAAAACTTAAAGAATCTATATTCAAATTTACTTGGAAAATTAGTCAAATTGACCTTCGTACTCCGAAAATGTTCAAACGAATCTCATAGAAAAAGTATGCTACTCGCTTCAATATGTAATTAGTTGACTATTATAATTTCTTGTAAAATAATTAAAGAATATAATCGATATATAAGTCGTCATGTACCATTAATCATAAAATATGTACTTTGAATAATCAAACATTAACAAATATAATTTACTTATTAAAAGTTCATGTCTTCAAAAAACCTTGTGCATGCATCAATGTTAGTACAGCTGCAGAACTTTATATTTTTCTAGAGAATATGAAAACTTCATACACAAGACCAACTAAAATACTGATGAAATTATTAGAATAAAGAATAAATATGAGACGAATCGTTATAAATGAATCAAGTTGAAGCTTCATTTAAAATCTTTCTATCTCTATTTCCCTCTCCTTTCATTTTTCTTCCCACCAGAAGTAGCTATTTCCTTTTCTTTTTTTTCAATTAATCAAAGAATTCTACTTCCGAACAACTGTTAATTATCCTGTAAGATATATCTCAAATTTCTGAAGTTGGAATAGTGAAGAAATGGAGAGAGATTTCATGGGGTTGGCTGTAAAACAAGAAATACCTGAAGAACCAGCCACAGATCCAGGTATCATAATCTTCTGCTCCTTTTATTCACGTTTCTTCTTTGTACAGCCCGATGCACAAAGCATCTCGCATTTATACAGGGTCTGGGAAGGGCCGCACCCCTACGGGGTATGATGTAGACAGCCTAACCTAATGCAAACATTTGTAGGTGCTTCTCCGGCCTGAACTTATAATGAATCTGTTAGTTATGGTTTTTGTTTTTGTCCCTTTTTAGATTTAATTTAGTACTGTTAATTAAAAACCTCTGCAACGTAAATGAGCTTTGACTCTATATGGATATTCTCAAAAAACTAAATCAAAAAATGGAGTTTACCTCTTTTTTCTTTTTCATTTTTGCTCAGCTCCCAAACCGAGCTTATGGGTATTTTCATGTAGGTCAAAACATGGTTTAAATCTTGGTTTGTGTAGTATTCATAATAAGATTGTATATTTTTAGCTACAGTCTTTCACAACAAGAATGCTTCAACTGGAAAAATAAAAGAAGGCCTTTTACTTTTGTGATGCTGGTTATGCAAACAAAGGTTTTGGTGTTTCTTAAGTTGGATTCCTTTCAACACGGTTTACTTTTGCAATCCTTTTTTTTCTTTTCATGTTTGAGTTGGATATCGTACATAAAAGTAGGCGGACCCAAGATTTGAACCTCGATTGTAATCTTTTCAAGTTACTGGGTTCTAAATTAATAAGTTTTACATATCCAAAGGATTTTTTAAGACAAATATATGGTTTGAAAAAAATTATTAAGTTCGGCCGAAACCGCATCCGGTACTGTGCCTCCGCCACTGACGTACATTACTTATAGCATGCACCAATGATTTAAGTTTTATAGGTTGATATCATTAAATTTGTTTATATGTAACTTAATCTATTATAGCATGTTAGTTATTATTTATGTTATAGATCTTATTATGAAAATTTACATGTAATTAGTTGATAGGTCAGATCTAGATTTTTTTATATATATATTTTAAAATATTTACCTTGCATAAAACTTAAGTTCAAAATTAAAATAAGATGACATTCTGCTGATGCCTTTTTATATTTAACGTACAGGAATAAACAATTACGTTTTGTCCACCACTAGATTTAGAATGCAGACCAAAATGCATAAAATAATTTGTTTAACTCTTTTGACCAGATCTTGCATTAATAAACACAATATTATATTTTTTATCTCGCATCAGATGCTCTTTGCAGCTTATATTTAAATTGGATGCACATGTTCACCCTCCTTTCTTCAGCTGCATTAATAGAGTACTTTGGATTATTCATCTGAGTAGCATTTTTCATTACTATTTACTATACTATTAAAAGGGAAAAAGTGCTTGCCAAAGTTACAGAGGTTATGACATTATTATATTGTTTGATGTGTTGGCTACTCGTCAGTCTTTACTAAACCTGCACTTTGCCCAATTTACCGAGTTGTTGTTTATTGTAATTAGTACAACAAATCTGCATATGATAAGAGTTAATAGTTGAACTTGGTATTTCTAATGAATTTACCCTCTATACACTCGTATTGTAATTTTTCATACACAATCTCGTTACCTAAAAATAACTAGTACATGAATTAATTTTTGATGTATATAAGTCAAATCCAGTTGGTATACGTCAAATCCAGTTGGTATACGATCAAACCATTTCTATGCCCTCAACAAATTCTAAGACTATTAAGTCTTTGAGACGGGTGTATCGAAAACAACCTCTCTATCTCTACAAGGTAGGGGTAAGGTCAGCGTACAATCTACCATCCCCAAACCCCACTTAGTAAGATTTCGCTGGGTACGCTATTTTTGTTGATGCGACTATTAAGCTGGTATCTTATTCTCTTGTGTTATAATTTTGCAGCAATGGCCAGAAGTTCGGCTATATTGCAGAGGTCATTCTCTAACAAGGCTCCTCCTCAATACCTTTCATTCAAAGATGCTCAAGGGAATACTCCTAAGACTGGTTTTGATTCTCTTGCATCAGCTGGATTGGTAACTATAACCACAAGTCACGAAGCTGTTGACTCAATTCATCGACCATACACTGCTGTAACACAGGTTTGTTTATGGAGCTTCGTAACGTGTTACTATCTCATAACGCCACCTGTATTTATGTATAAAATTGGAACGACAGAGAGAAGAATGACATTACAAGTTATTCCTGTAAATTTCAGAAAAATATGATGCTTGAAAAGCAAGGAATAACGAACTATACAATGACAACTTACCCTCCACATAAAATTGGTACAAATTCAGTTCAGCAATCTCATGAAGTCAGAGTACTCCCAGTTGCTAATCAAACACATCAGATTTCTGTATCTACGAGCAATATGCATGGTCGTCAGCCCTTAATTTCTTCTGCTGGACAGAATTTGATTTCTATAGTAAATCAAAATCCTGCTAAAGGAGCCCAAATAACAAGCCCCATTTCCATTCTTCCGACTCGCAATGGTGTTGTGGGCACTACTGAATTGAGGTATGTTACTAGCTACAGCTAGCCTTTATAAAAGTTAACTTAGGAAAGTACTTTCTGTTTCATTTTTTATATATGTACGATTTCTAGAAGAGCGACACGTTTTTATATTATAGCCACAGAAATATCAATGACATTTTACTGACATGATATCTGTGGTGTAGGGGTGCTCCCAAGACTTCAGCTGGACCTGCTCAGCTAACCATCTTTTATGCTGGTTCAGTCAGTGTTTACGACAATATTTCTCCAGAGAAGGTAAAATGCTCTAGATCTTGTAA